>NW_023270451.1:12749771-12783855 GCF_011800145.1 Mirounga leonina
GATGAAGAGAATTTAAAGGAGGGACAATGGGGGATGGGATGGAGGGATTCTCTCTACTTCACTAGATTGATTCATCAAACTGACCGTATTGTATTTGTCAGTTTCGGCAAGCCTATTGATCAGTCAGTATTGTTAAGAAAATAAAATCCAAAAATAATGTTGATTTTACTGATTCCCACACTTGTTATCCTGAGCACTCTTCATGCTCTAGGCAATGGATTAAGGCTACAAACGACAAGAGGCTTGTCTGTCTTCCATGGATTACTCTCTATAGACATTTATTCTACAGAGGAATTCATGTTACTTCGGGATTACTTAGAGGATTGGACTAATGAATTACCTTTTGAAATATCACATATAATTAGCTTAAATAGTTGCACCATTTTCATTAATATGCATTTTAAATGTCTTTAAATATTTATTTTTTCTCTAGCTCTTGGTACCTAGGGTAGAGGAACAAGTTTATATTCGTCAAAACTAAACAGGATAAGCAAATTTAGAAATGTATCCATTTCACTTGCGTAATGTCTAATTCTGAAACATTCTGATGTGTTCCAGGAAAAAATGAAAGGTTGTAGGTAAAATTCAGATAAAAGAGGATCAGAATTGAATCCATGGGGAGGAAAGACATTCAGTCTGGATTTTGAACCACAAAATCAGGACAGAGTTATTTAATTTTGTAAAACAAGTAGTTTAAATTAATGTTGAAGTCTGGAATTTGGTAGCACAGACACCCCATGTTTAGAAACACACACATAATTAAAAAACCCACTTTCATTATTTATCTGTTTGATATTTTTCTTACCCTCTAAATGTTTTATGATCTTTGTGTCTTTTCAAATGTTTGAAAGCTTAATAAATTCACCTTCACATTTGCTTATCTGTGGACTTTGTATTTAAAAGTATGAAAACAGTAAATTCTTTGGGTAAGCATAACTGTGCTAGACTGATTAAATTATAAAATAATAGAAAAGTGTAGGCATGCCATAGATATTTTAACTGTAATTTAAAAGAAAAGAAAAGAAAAACTACATGCCTGAAAAATACAAAAGTATTTGGAATCTATATTTCTACCTCTTTCGAAGTCTTTGACTTTCGTCAGGGTTCAAGTCGTTTTCAAATTTTTCTTATACTCCCAAACACATAAAGGATAATGAAGGTTAAACATATTTCTCGGCTGAGGTAGAAGCAAGGTAGGGGTGGATCTGGGTGGGTGTTTATCAGAACTTTTCAAAATCTGGGTGAAACTGAAATTTTGATTCACCCCCCAAGGAACATCACTCCCTATTCTGACAGTCTGTGGCCGAAGCTCTGGCATGAATAAGTCTGCCCTATTTCTTACCTTAGCCATTGATTTTAGTGCATCATTTATTACTCTTTAAAAGTCAGAAATATTATACTGACCTTTAACATTAAATTTTATTTAAGGCATAAATGAAAAATTTTATTTTGCTTTTTTCTCAAAGTAGTCTCTCATTCCATGATTCTCTAACTCACAGTCTATATCATGTGCTATAATTAACTTTACTTGCAGGTGAATCCCTAATATCTGTTTAAATTTCAACTTTTCAGATGTGATTAACTCCTACTACAGAGTCAAATTTGAGCAGGTGCTTACTACGATGATCAGGCTGTTATATACATTTCTGTCATGTAAATCAGCAATTTTTAACCTCACCCCACTCCATATTGAGATGGATTACAAAGACTTTCGAGTGAGGGTGACAGTTTTCTGGGTGGTGTGCTTGATTTCCTAGAGAAACAACACTTCCAACTTCCCATCAGGTTGGTTAAATTTTGTTTTACCCCAAAGTCCTGTATAGTCAGAGAAGATACATATTAAAGCCTTTCTCCACTGAAAATGTATTTTTGACCTTTGCATGTATTGGATAAAACCGATGTGATATTTTTTTAAATGCCTGCTGTCTGAATTTTATTTATTATGAAACAAATTGGGATGGCCACCAACATTGTAATTTAAGAGCAGAAATGATTGTTCTAACTTGTGAGATGGTATTCCAAGTACTTCCTCAGGTTATAGATACCCTGGATCTTACTGTGAGTGGTAGGAGAAAACTCTTCCTATATTTGTGCATAGAAGAATATAAGGAGAAATATAATTTAGATGTATTTAAAAATTTAGTGCATTAAATATACCTGAAGTTATGGTGCACTTTGGTAAACACACTTGCCTCTCCCTGTAATCCCACTCCACCCCTGTTTTATTGTGGTTGAATAGAGCACTGCTCCCAAAATATGTGCTTCTGACAGAAGTAGATGACCTTTTCTACTGGGTCAGAAATGCCTGGGTTCAGAATTTTAGAATGAGTTGGTTAACCAGTACTAAAAACAGATAAATTTTCGGTACCCTCTCCAAGGTGTTACTCAACTGAGTCACGTAAAAACAAACAAACAACAAAACAAAAAAAAACCCTGATATTAGTTTCCATCTAACATCTGCTATTTCTTACTTTTTTTTTTCTTCAAGGGATGCTTCATTGTTCTATGAGAAAGGCCTCTGATCAACAGAATTATAGCAAATGTTGTAGTCGAACATTTGTCCTTGTTCTGACATCTCATGTTGGAAATTCATTTTTAATGAGGGTTTTTCTGGTACAGGGAATTTGAAACCTTTTCTTTTTCTAAAAAAGAATTGCGTGGGTGAAAACATTCTTTAGAAGATCAGAAGACATCTTATTAATTGGGCAAACGAAATAGTTGATGCATTCTATGTTCTAGCCAAAAATGATAGATTTGAGAACTACTGTAGTAGTCACTGGGAGCTGGGGGTGGCAGGTTAAAAGCAATATTTAAGAAATTAAGTTAAACTTTTCAGAATCTGACCCTTGTGAATGCTTTCAGTATAAGCAACATGTGAAAGCATGAGTTGAGAGGAGGAATTGGTAAAAGGCAAAGGGAATTCACTCTCTAGGGAAGCATTAACTCTTCCTTTGCTCTTTAACCCCCCTGCCCACACCCCTCTCTCCCCCCGCCCTCCCCACCCCCATAAATGGAGATTTCAAGAAAGTAAGCTCATCCCTCCTCTGGGATGATTTTGTAACAGCTTGGGAAAAAACCAAAACAAAACAAAACTGTTTTGTGTTTTCTCTTGTGACATCAATGTTCATGATACTTTAAGGTAAATAGGGAACTCAAAAGACTCCTTGTTTTTCAAATGAATTGAAGTGATAAATGTTAGATGAATGCAGGAGATTAGAATCTGGCCAGTCACATTACTTGTGGCTGCAGATTTTAATAAAAGTTTTAGACAATTAAGGGTATCAGAAATTATAGCGGAAGTTCTTGAATGGTAAGGTGAGGTGGTAGATTCCCTTTCTTTGAGGATCTGAATTGTGGGGCTGAGTAGGTGAGTTTTATTGGGTTACCAAGTTTGAGTGGGGGATGGAAAAGAGTGACAAAAAAGGGATGCATTAACATTTTGTTTATGGTTGGAATCAGAGCTGCCAGAAGTGGCTAAAATCCAGTTATGAGCAACATGAAGGATTATTTATCTAGTCTCTCTTCTTTTGATGTCTTAAAGCCATCGTATTTTTCAACATTTTAAAATGTTTTAAACATGGGAGTTTTTCTTTTCCACCCTCTCTTTAAGGAGCTTGTCATCACTTACAGCTTCTTTATCAGATTATCTGATAAGTGAATGCAGTGTCCCTGAATATTAACATATTGAAATAACAAAACAATGAAAATATCAAAATACCTGCTTTTTTTGCCTTTTTTTTTTTTTTAAAGTGTCTCCACCTCAACTCAAATGGAACAAGAAAGTTTTCAAGTGAGACAAAAATCCCATTGTTAATACTGATCAGTACAGGCCAGGCAGTGAAGGGGAAAAAATGAGGCATCCATGGAATACCAATGAAACGAGCAGGTTGGCTGTTGAGTGTTTCAGAATATGAAGTTATTAATTATTTGGCTTTCAGTAAAGACATATCACACACCTTCTCACCGAATAAATAAATAGGCAGATCTGTATTAAATAAACAAGATGAAGAAACTATGTAGGGGTGTTTCAAGGATTACTTTACATCTGACTCAGGCAAAGCAGATGCATATAGTTTCCTTTTGTTACCCACTGTTTCAGCTCAGATGTTAAGTTTCCTAAAATCTCTATATTCTAGGCACAGGCCTCCCCCCTCCTTTTTTTTAAAAATGTTTTTAAAGAGTTTGCAACTGATAATGATGGAGAGCAGAAATGCTGAAACCTAGAATGAAAGGTCTTTAAAAGGGTTTATTATAATGGCAAACCCAATTGTCTGGCAATGGTGACTCAAAATCTACAGTGCGTTCTGGTTTTCAAGGGCACAGATTTCTCCAAATTGCAAGAGTTAGGAAGAAAAGACCTCAGTTATTTTCTTCCCTTTTCTCTACTGTCTCAAGTGTTAAATATCATTTGGTCCAGTTCTATGCACCCCTATTTTCTCCTTTGTGGCATGGGGGCGGGGTTAGAATGATATGCCAGGTTTCATTTCACTGTGTTGGCTACAAGAGCACTTGTCACCTTATGGGAGAGATTAGGAAATGTCTTGTTTATCAGCTAACAATTTTTTATTATTATTATTAATAAATGATTTATGAAGAAAATTCAAATCTCCCTCATTTTTCCTCAGGGCCCATCCATACAATAAATCTCTTTGAAAATCAATCAACATAAATTCATTTTCTCATGCCTGCTGTATTGATGAGAAGAGAAATAACATCCAATATGCCCAACCTTGACTCTTCTTAAATTACAGATTCAAGTTGAAAATGGTTTGACTTGAGGACTTAAATGATAATGTGATGATTCCCATGCTTGTTTTTTAAGAGTTGATCCATGGCTTTGGTAATTTAGAGCAAAGACCCCCAAACACCTAACAGAGTGAATATTATAAAACTCTATTTGAGGCATAAAAATTTTTTGAACTTACAGCTTTTAATAATAAGTGAGTGCATTTCTCTTCAGTGTAACTTTGTAGAAATGGCATTTGATTTTTTGGTTTTGATAGAATCAGATGGTTTAGTGTTTGGCGATCTCATTTTGACATATTAAATAATTACTACAGATTTAATGATGTTGTGAAACCTATTTCGATTCTGTTAAGCCAAAATAAAAATGTTTAGAGAAATAAGAAAACTAAATTTGAGTGAATCAAGCTCAACATACTAATCCATTTCTTAGGCTGTCAACACGAGTTTGAAGGCATTTGCCACTGTGTGGAACCCGGCAAACCCCACATGGTTCCAGAGATGCGATTGTAAATAGACTCTTTCTTTACTCTCAAATCCAGTTACCTGTGAAAACATTTTACTTACCATATTTCTTGCATTATTTATTTCGTATTTACCTGTTCATTCAACAAAATTTTGAGAATCACGTAGGTGTCAATCATTGTGACTTGCAAAACAAATTCCAAGTTTTTTGAGAACAGTGATATGTATTCCCAGTAAGGAGCGCCAGTTTATATTTTATTTTTTGGTAACTTTCTACCACAAAGCATAAAAACTGTCTGCAAAGCTTTCTGTGCCTATTTTGCCTAGAGGGCTTTATTTACTTATTTAAAATATAGCTCTACTGCTATTTTCTTTCTTTATTTTATTATTTTTTAATTTTTAAAATTTGTTTTAATTTTTATTTTTTTAATTTAAATTCAATTAATTAGTATATAATGTATTATTAGTTTCAGAGGTAGACTACTATTTTCTTTTCATCAAACCCTGTATCTGTTTTCATTCCTCATATACTATCTTCTCTGTTATTGTGGAAGACCCTAGCTGATGACAGATTGTCTACATATTTTGTTGGATTACTTATGATTATAGGCTATTGTATTCCCCTAAAGTTAATCTGCCTATATGAGGATTTTGCATTAGGGACTCAGGATATAAGATCGCTTGAAAAAAAGAAAGAAAGAACAGAAAATGTTTTGCATGATTTTTCACATTGTTTTATGAGTATTCCAGGAGCTGTCTCTTCTGTGAGTCTATGATGCTGTGTGCATATATCTATTATAGCTCTCACTACTTTATAAGGTTCTTCAGTACACTCTAATCTCAAAAAGGAAAAGAAACTTTTAAAATCTTATTTTCAGTGCTCAGCATAGCATTCAGCACAGAGTAAAGTTTAACCTATTAATTAGTCAATTAATTAATTCATTAAAGTGTAAGAGGAAAAATATCCTAGGTAGTGAAAATATTGTGGCCCAGAAATCTCACAACTTTAATAAATAGTCTGGTAGAAATAATTTATTTGCAGATATAATTGCACTAGTTTTCCATGCTCTGAAAATAAGCATGTATCGGAGCGTAGACAGTAGCATTACAGAGAGTTCTAATTTGCTCATTTAAAATGCTGCTAATGTAATGATATACAGCCCATGAAAGAGAGTATCTTTGGCTCCTCCTTCAAAGCATGGGAAGTGTCATTGTTTTATTATTATTATTATTATCATTATTATTATTATTATTATTATTATTATTATTATACAGCTATGTATTTCTTCTCAGATTAGAGACCTCTCTTCAGATTTCCTCAGCCTTCAAATGATGATAGTATGTTGCTAATAGGGTTTGAAATAAGCATTCTAACAGGGTTTCCTAATGTATAGTGTTTCCAAATGGCAGGCAATAAGTTCTTTTTTTTTTTTCGTTTTAAAAATTAAGAATGGTGGTTATAAAACTCCCAGAAAGAAAGCCACCACGACTGTGAAAATGCATGTATTATATGAGACAGGATATGTAGGTTTAAAGCACAAGACTACAATTTGTAGCAATACAAGTGAAATTTTAGCTTCTTTGTCTAGAAATGAAGTTGATCATCCCCCTCTTCCCAAAGCCTGTTAAGATCAAATCAGATACCACATTTGGCATTGCCCAATGCAAGCACATCCAGGAAGTCAGGGTTCCTAGGCCAAGTTTCCGCATCCACACCCAAGGGAGCCAGCTTCTGTGGTCACAGGGTTTGGCCCAACCTCTGGGCATCAGAATTGAAAATGAGGAGGAGCCAGGGCATCATGTCGATATTGTTGAGAAAGAAAACAGTGATTCTAAAATGCCCTCTTGGAGAAAGAAAAGATGACCCCTTCAGAATCCCTGCAGTAGATACTACAAATGTTAGATGAAAAAGAAGAATGGAGGAGCTCGGCTGCTATTAATTTTAGGGTTTGAAAAGTTGTCCTGTAAGTATTGCATGTTAGATTTTAAATGCTCCAAATTTACATATCAAGTGCAGCAGGTTTGACCACAGAGAATAAGATATCTAAATTAGAATACGGAGAGTAGAGAAAGCGGTAGTAAGAAACCATGACTTTAACAAGTATGAGGTCGCCTTTGCTAATCAGCCCGGCAACTCTAGGCAGCTGCAGACTGAAGGAGAACAGCATTTCACCTCTTAACAAATTGGTGGTGACTCACTTGGCCAGATGTTTATTTGAGATCCTCCACCTTTCACAGTTTGTACGGTACGGAAAGAATTGTATCTTTTATGGTAAATCAAGCCTTAATTAGAAGAGGACCCACTACGGGCACTAAATCCTCAACATGCAAGTGAGTTTTAATAACCTAAGTTGCAAGCTTCGTACGTTAGTATTTATGTTTCAGAGCAAATTATTTTCCCAGATAAGTGTCATACTTAACTTTGGGAAGCAGAGAAGTTTAGGTCATCAGGTGAAACACCTGTATAACTATTATGGGAATATCTCCTGCTACTATTTATATTTTAAGTCATTAAGTCTCACAGGTCAACAGCACTCTTTAGTATTTTAACTGTTCAAGAATTTTCTTTCATGCTGTTTTCAGAACACTAGGGAATCTTGATTGGCTGGTAAATAAGTTAATTTTCCATCCTAATGGAAAGTTTTACTATAATAGTTTCAACAGGAACATTTCCCTTTTACCTTTATTATCACTGTTAAAATACACTGGCAAAGATGTGGCAATGAGTAACACTACACAACGATCTTTGAAGAGTTTCTCAAGTCTATACACAGATACCCACCAAACACCATTTAGATTCAGAGATAAATTATGGATATCTTAATTTACAAAATAAGTGCATTTTCATAATTATTTTTTCTTAATAATTGCCAGAAGTTAAAACATAGCAAAGTATAAAAATACAGTCGCAACAATCTGAATAGAATTACAGTTTCTATTTTCGCCTAAGTATCAGTCCATGGCAAAACTTTCTAGACGTTATCGGCCATAAGCAGAGGGATAGGTGAAGCAGATTTTAAAGAAAGAATCGTGTTTTATAAACCTACACTGAATTTTAAAAGTCCATGCTGTTGGACTCCCTCAAAAATGCTGTGTTTCCAGTGTAGTTAACAGCGTTTTCAAATGTGAATTCAATAAATATGGAAAGCCGCTTAGTCTCCCACTAAATTGAGTCTATCAGAAAGTGGTTCAAATGTCACTAATTATTTTATAGGAATAATCATGTTGTAGCTTTAAACAAACTTAAGCTTTAGTCTACTTTAAGACCGGAGTGCCAGGATGAAAATAAAGACCCTTCTGCTGAAATAGACTGGATTGAGTTACACTTAACAAGATGCAGGATGTGCACTTGAGCTATCTAACAGTGGCGGGCTGTTTGCCACCCCAGCAGCTAGATCATGTTTCCTATGCCTCATACCATTTCAGAATAATTTCATAAAAATTACATGACTGACACTACAGCTTTCTTCCCATTCTGATTTATTGAAATGCTAGTATCTCCACAATACATTTACGCTTTGAAAGTATCCGAAAAGAGAAATCAGCCATCAATTTCACATCGTGAATTTTAAAAAACTTAGTTCATCGCACAAACGAAGATGCCCTTTCATTTACTCTAAAGGTTTTCCTTGATTGCCATTCTTTTTCTATTTCTTTGTGTGTTTTCATTAAATAGGCTTTGCGATACTTTCTATCGTCCTTTCTCTCAACTGTGGAAATGAGTGACTGGATGTTGTGAAAAATGGGTAACAGATCTTTTTCCAGGTGTAATATTAGAGTAAACATAATATTATAGTAAGTATTCCCTTCTTAGTTTCTTCTATCTGTAATTTGGTTAGTCCCCTCTTCATAATAAATTCTCTACAAAATCTTGCAAGATAATTGATCTTAACTGTAGTCACCACAATACCCACTGTGCTGCATTATGAACTAAACCTTTATATGTATGTGTTGTGTTTTGGGCATATTTATACGTATTCATTCTGTCAGTTAAGTGCACATATCATGAATATATTTGTCTTTAATACCACTTTAATTACAGGACATTTAAATAGTGAGGCTCATATGGAGTGTTTCCTGTTACATTCCTAGTGCAATTCCTTTCACACAATGGGTCCCCCATAAATGTAAGTGAATGACTTCCTGACTATTGTCATGGAGATGCAGGATGGGCTTGGTAGCAGAGACAAAGCTGGCTGTCAAAACTGTTATTTTCAGATGAACAGCAAAAACAGGCATTGAAAGAAATCTGAAGGTCTTCAGAAGAACTCTGCCCATTCTGTCAAAAACAGAGTCAAAGAATTTCATGTATTCCTGAGCCCATGAAGACTGCTGTGAAAAACAAATCTCAGGATTAAGAAAAAAAAAAAAATTGGTCAATGACCATTTGCTTATTTAAAAAAGAAAAAAAAAGAGCAAAAATTACTATGTTTTAAAAACTATATTTAACTGAAGAAATTACTGTGTTCTCATTTGGGATATGTAGAAAAGCATTTTGTAGTAGGGTGATGAAATATCCTTAAATAATAGAATTTCATTAAGTATAGATTTGACAGATACGGCTTTCGTTTTGCCCAGTTCTCTGACCTATAAGCTAAATATCAGGTGTTATAACATTTAAGGAGTAAGTCTTCTTCCTGTGTAAGTAGGTGTGGGAAAAATGTGTCACCCTTTTCCCCAGAGGTTATTGGGGCTGTTGGTGAGGTAGGCAGGTTTCCCTTCAAATGCTCTACACTGAAACAATACTGCAACGAGAGAATAAGACTGTGTAAGTAACAAGGACCTTAAAACAGTGAGATAGTGAGGGGTTTGAAATAAGTGAGTATCTTTTCTCCACAGATTATAAAACATTTTAGTCTTATGTATTTTTATATGCATGCACATATATGTACATCTGTATATATGTACATAAACATATACCTATGTATAGATGTACATGTACACGAACGCATATATACACACACATTAAATGTAATTCAACAAACATTTATTGAACTTCGGTTCCAGGCGCTGTGCAACGATTGCAAGAATTCGAAAACAAATGAACACATTTCCTACCACGAAGTTCAACAATTGAGTTGAAGCAGCAAGGCTAACTTACAGAAACGTTACACCAACAGTCTCCTAGATGCCACTTAGTTACAAACTTTAAAGCATAGACAAAAGATAATTACTCTTGTCATTTTAAAGTATTTAGCTAGTCTGACATCGTTTTCAATGATACGTAATAAAATATTTTTCTTCTTTCTCGAATAATACAAAGTTGTGTGATTTCTGGCATCTTAAAACAAGTGCAACAGTGGGCTTTGATCCACTTCCTTATTCTGAAGAATTACTCTCAGATTTCAGCCTTGGAAAAAGTGATAAAGGCTATTTTCAGAAATCAGACTCTTAGGATATAGAAAACTGCAAGCTTCTGATTAGTGCATCGTAAATGGGTCTAAAGGTAAATACTATCACCGGAGTCTCATTACAAGAAATGGATACTGTGTATATTCAGTTCTCTAAAAATGATGTTCAACATCTAAGTAGTATGTTGTTTTACAAGTGATGGGCTAGTGACCTACATACATTGATTAAATTTTAAATATCGAGAAAATTACTTTCTTTGTTACTAATATTTGCACTTTAAATTTCTTTTTCTTCTGAGTGTTTTATGTCATGTTTCTTGGATAGACCTCCATTTTGTTACACATACTCTGACAAAAGTCTGTAATAAAATTGCAAAGCAGAGATGAATGTTCTGTAACAACTTACTGATTCTATTAATTTCAGAGATGAGCCTTTCATGTTTCTCAGTGGCCCAAGTAAGAGTGACAACAAAAAGATTCCATTATTTAACCACTCCACGTGGTGGGGTGTGTATGTTGGAAGCAATGGGTGGGTGCTGTCTCATATTTGATCCAAATACGTGGATTGTATTTCTAAATAATAAGTAAGGAGGCAAGCAGTACAACTGATGAGAGAAACTCAACATGAGTCCTATTTCCAGCTTGGCTACTAACCAATTATGTGTTATTAGATAATGAATTTCTTTTGGGGTTTCACTATCCTTCTCTATAAATGACTTAGCTGGACTAGATACACTCCACCTTTGTTTCCTTCTACTGCCTAAAATACTGTATTCTAAAGTGTATTTCCAAACCATAGTATGAAATTTATCATTTACAAATATTAACAATATTTAATTATTTTAGTTAGAAGTCAGAATTTATATTGCTCCATTTAAAACTGAAATTTCACTTGGGGATTAGAATGTAAAAAATATTATATAGCACTATTGTTAAAATATTTGAAATATTTATAATAGCCCCAATATCAAAATATTAATCTATTAAATCAAACGTATTTATGATATACCTTCTATTCTAGTCCCTGAACTAGAAATGTGGGGTGAAGTTCAAGTCCATGGTTCTGATGTTAAATGTAGTTGGTATGATGCAGAAAAGTTTGGCTGAAGAAGTTTCTAGAGAGTGTTTATTATTCCTACCATTTGGGGAAGAAAAGTTAAATTTCTTTCTCCGAAAGGGTGAACAGAGACCAAAATGCACATGTTCAATTTACCTTTCTCTCATTTTGGTTACATTGAGATATGCATTTGGTAGGAAGGGGCAACAGCACTATCGATGATAATTTTTATTCAACTTATTTCAATGGATCTTTATCATTCATTTCCAGGTACTGAACTAGTTGCTGCAGGAAAGACAAAAATTGTGATTTCTGCCTCTGAAGAGGTCTCTTTCCAGTAAAAGGAAAGTGACATGAAAAGAAAACACATGCTAATTGTTCCCATAGCACAGAGGATAGGCATTTAGCCCAACGAGGATTTTACAGAGGCTTTCTGTGGGAGATGGTGCCTGAGCTGGGCCCTTAAATGATGAGTGAGAGCAGGTGAAGAAAGATGAGGAGGTCGTGTCAGGGCTTCAGCCAAAGTACAAAGTCACATAACAGGAGAGAGCATGTATGAGTGTAAGAAATGGGAGCAATTCTACCATTAACAGGGTGTAAATTGCAAAGAGGAGAGGGAGGAGAAATCGGCAGGGGCCAAATCAATAACGGTCTATAGAGTCATGCTTGAGATTCTAATATAGGTGATGACAAGACACAGAAGGACTTTAAAGAGGAGAAAGCCATAGGTAGATTTGCTTTTTAGATAAAGAGCCTGGTTGCAATATGAGGAGGTAATTACTAGCAACAAGCAGGAAGGTAGAAAAGCCAGGTAGGTTTTTTTTTTTTTTTTTTAAAGATTTTATTTATTTATTTGAGACAGAGAGAATGAGAGACAGAGAGCATGAGAGGGAGGAGGGTCAGAGGGAGAAGCAGACTCCCTGCAGAGCAGGGAGCCCGATGCGGGACTCGATCCTGGGGCTCCAGGATCATGACCTGAGCCGAAGGCAGTCGCTTAACCAACTGAGCCACCCAGGCACCCCAGCCAGGTAGGTTTCTACTGTAACAGTCTACACCAGAGGTGACAAGGCACCGAATCAGGGTAGTAGATTATGGATAGGAGAGAGAAGTCAATCAGGTAACTATAAAGGAGGCATGCTAGTCCTGGGGGAAAGTTTGATAAAGAAAAGAATGGAAAAGTGGGATTTCACAATTCATATGCTGTTCTGACAATATTATAAATAATATGATTATTTACAATAATTGCCATGACCATGGAACAGATGGATAGAGCCATTAACTGGTTCAAGTAAGAGAAGAGGAACAGATATGCCTGAGGAAAGACAAGCGGGCTCAATTGTGAACCTGTTGGTCTTAAGAAGATTGTTTTATGTACACAAAACCAGCGTGGTAAATCAGTGTAAAGCTCAAATGCCAGACACAAAGGCCGGGATATATGTAGAAGTCAGGATCAGTGTAGAGAGAAAAAGTTGGCTGAGGACAGAACTTGGATGGCAGTAAGGAACAGGCAAAGGAGGAGAACCCCAAACAGGAAAATGAGACAAATAACCAGGGAAGGACATCCAGCTAGAAACTTTTAAGGTCAGCCAAGGGTGCCTGGGTGGCTCAGACAGTTAAGTGTCTGCCTTCCACTCAGGTCATGATCTCAGTGTCCTGGGATTGAACCTCTGCTGCAGGTTCCCTGCTCAGCAGTGAGTCTACTTCTCCCTCTCCTTCTATCCCTCCCCCCTGCTTGTGCTCTCTCAAATAAATAAAGAAAATATTAAAAAAAAAAAAAAAAAAAAAAGAAGGTCGGCCAAATGTGAGAGAGGGATGCGGTAGGATGAAAATCAGCCCTGCCCTGGGCAAGAATAGAGTTGGTGGGAGGAACAGAATCTGAATTGCAGTGAATTTTGGGAAGACCAACTACAAGAGAGATAAGTAACTAGTAATTAGCTGATTTTAGCTAACTAGCTGTCTCCCTTTCTCAAATATGAAATGAGATTTAAAAACTTCTTACCATCCTAGAATTTTGAATTCACAACAAATATTGAAACATCTACTCAGAAGATGGAAACTACTGAGAACACACAATTTTCCTTCACCATCACCACATTGGGGAAGTTAAATCTCCTTTCTCCCAAATGATTTCATTTATTTCTGCGTTTTCCCCCCAAGTGTAAAAACAGGTTTCAAGAGCAGGTTTCACATAGAAATTGACTCACTGATCCACAGTGTAATATTATGCCCTTAGCTTTTACTGTAGGCTGATAAAATGAATGATCTTACGAACTATACTCTTCCAATGTCTGCAAAACCACTATTCATTATACTAATCAACATCTCAAATAATAATACACATAATAAATTCCTCCCAGAATTTAGTGCCAAAAGAAGTTTTTCTCTAATAAAGAAGTGATGTACTTGTTCTTATCAGTCAATAGAAACTTATTTCCTTTTAGCCTTTGCTGATGAGAAGTTTAAAATGACATTTAATGCTCACATGAAGAAACCAGCTTTTTCTACTTTCTAGTTTCTAGAGAGCACCTTTGCCTTTCTTTTTTTGCGTGTTCTCATTCTGTTCTGTTATAAACATGCATGCATGTCCATGTGTATATCTGTTTACTAAAGTCCCCTTTAAGTGCTATTAAAATAAGAAGTACAACTAACAACCATATACATAATAGTAATAAAGTATTTGGTCAGCATTTTATTTCACTTTTTCTTCATTCCTTTGAAGGTCCCTTTTCCCTCCCACACAAACTCATGCATGTATTATTTGAAGAAGAACATAATTTTCGGATGGTATTATTTTAGTTAAAGATACACTTTCTATGAGTTTTTCCTTTTATCAATCATTTCCTTTTCCCCCCATACACTTAATTTTGAGGAAAGAGACATAATAGAATTTAATTCTGGTGTGAAAGGCATTGTTAATTTATTATGCTTATCTTTATTGTTTTACTATATAATCCTGAGTCTGATACAATTAATACAAATATCAGGAGTGGTTTTCTTACAGGACATTTAGCTGCACTGACAACCACTTGAGATTGTAATCTAATTGAACTGACTTTATGGAATTTTCTTCTAATATTATAATAGCACACTTTTTGTGTGTGCTGCCCTTATGCCTCATTTTCCCTAAACAAATTTCCTGAGAAATGTGTTAAGAGTGGCAGGCGCAGATAAAGGAATACCAATTATATCCGAAGTATGGAAAGCTTACAGTGTGAGTATAGGCATGAGAATTGTAGAAGGGTGTTTGATATAACAACTAGCAAAAACCTGCTTCCTTTTATAAGAAACCCCAAGATATTCTAGTGATCAAATCCCCTTCCCATCATCCTTCATGACCCATCTCAAATGTCTTGTTTTTGAACCCTTCCCTAAAACTCTACACAGTTGTCTGTGCCTGTTTCTGGATTCCTGACATGCTCTGCTCTTAGTGACTATAATGGAATCTCAAAATATGTTGTAATGATTTGTGTAAGGATCACCTTCTTTCCTTTCTTCACAGGGAAGAGTTATACCTTCTTTGTCTTGTAAACTAAGCAGTAAGCATACACTAGGTACTCAACAAAGGCTTTTTTTGAAAGCTGAAATGTATGACTGAAGGATGGAAGAAGGCAGACATTTTTGGTGAAAATGGCAGAATAAAGGGGAGAAGGAGAAATCACTCTGGATTTTAAATATTTCACTTTCTGGATAGTCAAGGTAATTACAGAATTGGCGGTAACATTTCTACTGATGGCACGAGGTGGCTAGAATAAGGGCTCCAGGCAGAATCTGAAAAGTTGGGAAATGAAACAGAGTCCTATGAAGCCAACATTAAATTAACCCAGTGCCCTGGAGTCATGATGGAAAATCACCTCTAAAATATCATATAACTCCCAGGACACAAACAGATTGAACTGAGGTGTGCAAATCACTAGGAGCGAGGAGAGACGTGGAGGCACCAAGAAGAAAGACCCACAGCCAACTCGCGGCAGCGCACAGCACTTAAATCTCTCCTGCACTTTCATCTTCTGAAAAGGGAAGGCGGTCCCAACATACGAAATCATGAAAATAGATGCAGTAGGCTATGCCCTCAACAGGATGCCCTTCAACACTGAAGTATATTACTGCCTGCCCTTTATTGCGTCCAAGCACTCCATTTGTAAGGCATATGATTGTCATGAAAATATGAACAATACCTGTTTTGTGACATTTAAGTTTCTTCTTGTACTTTAATAATAAATAGTCTGATTGATTCCACTGTAAAACACGCATCAGTTTTCGATTTCCCACAGTAAGCCAAAAGCCAAACTAGACATACTCGCATGTGATATCTTTAATCCTCCTCAAGACAAAAGTTTTTCCCATATGACTGATGATGAAACTGAGCCCTGGGAAAATTAAATAATTTGACATGTGACCAAGAGCTGATATTGTACTTAATGTAGTTACAATTCATTTGGACTTATATTGGTGTATCATGTCAGATAACACAATCGTGATATCAGAAATAAAAAGGACCTTTTAAAAAAATTCAATTGCATTGTGAAACTAGACAAATGTGCTACCAGCAGTGACTTTTTCCAAATACATTTATTAAAATGATAGAATCTTACACTCACAAACTGGAATGATAATGAGAGAACATTTTACTCCAACTTTATGCACACAAGGGAATTGCTGAATTTTATAAAATTCAGCTTCTCATCTTATAAGAGTTCCTCTAAGCTCTGCACTCTTGAATGCCAATCATCAAAAGCAAGAGTTGCTGTACCCTCTGCCTGGCATGCTCTTCCCCCAGATAGTTTGTTGTTTTTTCCCTCAGCTTCTTTAGGGATCTACTCCCAGGTTACATTCTCAATGAGGCTGCATTTGCCCTGAGCTCCCGTTTTAAAACTGTAACCCTTATTTCTGTTCCCTAACTCTGATCTATTTTAATTCATAGCCGTAATTTTCATTGGACAAATTATATATTTTACTTATGTAGGTTCTGTTTGTCTTCCCCCTTTAGAAAGTATTCTCCATGACTAGTCTGTTTGCTTCTATATCCCTTGCACCTGAGATAGTACCTGAATGGTAGGTGTAACTAAATATTTACTGAATGAATGAATGATGTTTTTAAATTAAAAAAAATTTTTGGGGCTCCTGGTGGCTCAGTTGGTTAAGCGACTGCCTTCGGCTCAGGTCATGATCCTGGAGTCCCGGGATCGAGTTGCACGTCAGGCTCCCTGCTCAGCAGGGAGTCTGCCTCTCTCTCTGACCCTCCCCCCTCTCATGCTCTCTCTCTCTCTCTCATTCTCTCTCTCAAAATAAATAAATAAAATCTTAAATAAAATTTTTTTTTGAGAGAGCATGAACAAAAGTATGAGCGGGGGGTTGGGTGGGATGGGGAGATGTTGGGGGAGAGGCAGAGGGAGAAGGAGAGAGAGAATCCTAGACAGGCTCCACACCCAGAGCAGAGCTTGATGCAGTGCTCCATCTCATGCCCCTGAGATCATGACCTGAGCTGAAATCAAGAGTCCCACGCTTAACTGACTGAGGCACCCAGGTGCCCCCTCAGTGAATGAATTCTTACCACGTCCAGAAGTACAACTGCAGAAAACTAAAGGATTTATTTTTCATTCAATCTGAAACAAATATGTTTTTCTATGCCATGTAGAAAACATGCAATCTTTTACAATAGGGCTAAGAATAGACTGTGGCATCAGTTTTTAAAAAATATTATTATTAAACTTATAGATGAGGTACTAAACATTAATACACATTCATTGAACAAATACAAAGAGATTCCTCTGGCAGTAAAACACAATCTACCTTTCAGACATTCTTATAAGATAAAAGAGCAGTTGCGAAAGTAGCTGTTTGTATTAAGATATTAAAAATGAATGAAAGTCCCAATAGTTCATTTTTGCCCTTGCTTCCCCATTGATGAAGTCCCAATAGTTCATTTTTGCCCTTGCTTCCCTTGCCTTTGGTGATGTTTCTAGGAAGAAGTTGCTTCAGCTGAGGTCGAAGAGGTTGCTGCCTGTGTTCTCCTTTAGGATTTTGATGGACTCCTGTCTCACATTGAGGTCTTTCAACCATTTGGAGTCTATTTTTGTGTGTGGTGTAAGGAAATGGTCCAGTTTCATTCTTCTGCATGTGGCTATCCAATTTTCCCAACACCATTTGTTGAAATGGGCAGAAGACATGAACAGACATTTTTCCAAAGAAGACCTCCAAATGGCCAACAGACACATGAAAAAGTGCTCAATATCGCTTGGCATCAGGGAAATCCAAATCAAAACCTCAATGAGATACCACCTCACACCAGTCAGAATGGCTAAAATTAACAAGTCAGGAAATGACAGATGTTGGCAGGGATGCAGAGAAAGGGGAACCCCCTACACTGTTGGTGGGAATGCAAGCTGGTGCAGCCACTCTGGAAAACAGTGTGGAGGTTCCTCAAAAAGTTGAAAATAGAGCTACCATATGATCCAGCAATTGCACTACTGGATATTTACCCCAAAGATACAAATGTAGGGATCCAAAAGGGTACATGCACCCCAATGTTTATAGCAGCAATGTCCACAATAGCCAAACTGTGGAAAGAGCCAAGATGTCCATTGACAGATGAATGGATAAAGAATATGTGGTATATATATATATATATATACAATAGAATATTATGCAGCCATCAAAAGGAATGAGATCTTGCCATTTGCAACAATGTGGATGGAACTGGAGGGTATTATGCTGAGCGAAATAAGTCAAACAGAGAAAGACATGTATCATATGACCTCACTGATATGAGGAATTCTTAATCGCAGGAAACAAACTGAGGGTTGCTGGAGTGGGCGGTGGGGTGGGAGGGATGGGGTGACTGGGTGATGGACACTGGGGAGATTATGTGCTCTGGTGAGTGCTGTGAATTGTGCAGGACTGTTGAATCTCAGATCTGTACCTCTGAAACAAATAATGCAATATATGTTAAGACAAAAAAAAAGAAGAAGGTAGCAGGAGGGGAAGAATGAAGGAGGAGAAATCGGAGGGGTAGACGAACCATGAGAGACGATGGACTCTGAAAAACAAACTGAGGGTTCTAGAGGGGAGGGGGTGGGAGGATGGGTTCGCCTGGTGATTGGTATTGAGGAGGGCACGTTCTGCATGGAGCACTGGGTGTTATGCACAAACAATGAATCATGGAACACTACATCTAAAACTAATGACGTAATGTATGGGGATTAACATAACAATAAAAAAATTAAAAAAAAGATAAATAATTTAAATACAAAAAAAAATCTATGGTAAATATATTTTTAAAGTATTTTGTCCAAACCTGACCCCTTCTCAAGCTTAAATCATAACTGATTTTTTTGGTCAGATTAAAACAGCATGACAGAAGACTAAATTCAAGTTATGCCACTGAGAATAAGAGAGAAATTGTGTAACAGTCATTGCGTCTGAGTCATGTTAGGGAGAATGACAAATGGACGATAATATACATAATGACATGGCAGTCTTTGGCTTTGCACAGAAGTCCATAAATATTTTGCACATGCTTGGAATACATGGGCATCCAGTTGACAGGCTCTCCAAGAAAATTCTAAAATTAGATACCAGATCTAAATTGGTATCAGGAATGTAATAAAAAGGGATGTCCTCACTGGCTTTTAGGTCATTACACAAGTGGTCTTCAGTGGGTTTTATTTAGCATTGTCTTGCAAGCCATTTTTAGAAAAGCAGAATACAAAGAAATGAACATGAAGGCAGCGATCCTCTTCCCCCCCATATTGCAATCGGTTTGAATAGAGCGGATACGCAACTCATGTTAATTATGCCAAAACAGCAGCGGTATGAATGCTAAATTATTCACCATGTTCACAAACTGTCAAATGGGGCAAATAGCCAACTATTCAAAATAACTGCAAAAAGATTGGCACAGCTGTAATGTGTTTTCAGTGTGTATTCCATATTCTCCTCAAACCAATATTCAATTCAATGAAACGAATGCCTCTATTTGATAGACAAGAATTTAGATTTCATTCATAAGTATTTCAAGCAAAAATTAATTAACTCATTTGTACTATAATTTCCTCCTCTCTAATAATTTAAAAATACCAAAATATTTCCAGATTAGGAGAAATTAGCAATAAAAAGTGCACTCCCAATATATGTTGTTGATGCACTGAGATGTGCTTTGTCTCCTATCATTAAAAGGGAACAAAGTTATTATTTCTAAATTGCAGGCCTGTCTAATTTTATGGTAATGAACATGCTTGTAAAAAATCAAGTGTGTAAAAATTCAGCTCCCATTCTAAATTTTATGTTTAATGTTGCTTGCTAGCTGTATCATGTGCTATGGTGTTTAAATGGGTTACACTTTAAAAAGAAGAGGGAGAGAGGGAGGAGCAGATAAGGAGGGAGGCAGAGAAGGGAGGGATGGAGGGAATAAGGAGGGAGGCAGAGAAGGGAGGGATGGAGGGAATAAGGAAGAAGTCAAAGGATCCAAGGTTTAAAATCTCTTTAAAAATATCTTCCCCTGCGAGCTTAGATCTGTCCTTTATCCTTTTTAGGCACCCATTCCTCTTGCAAGTAAGAAGAGAGATATGAATAAAGTCACACATAATTTTACTATTTTGAATGGAACGTCTAACTTCCATACCTACCAATAGCCAGTTACTACTATAGAAATGACTTCAAAATATTTCCCATTCACATGTGCTACACAAATAGCCTGAAATTAAAAATACTAAAAATATTTTAAAAGTTATTTTTATAAAGGACTTTTGAAATTTGCTGAGGATTTTATAGAAAACCCTGCAGTGGTTAATAATAAAGGAATATTTAAATGATGATGAATATGTATTTAATGATGATGGAAGATGAAGAAAATATGATTTTTATAGGGTAAATTTTCTTGATGGAAAGATCTCAAAAAGAAATTTAAATTTGATCTTAGAGAAATGTGAATGATGAAAATATGATGCTTTTCTATAAATTCATATGATATAATTTTGATTTTATCTCTAATAACAGGAAAATGTTGTTTATAGGCAAATTTATGTTAATCCTTAATCTGAAGTATTTATATATTTTTAATTGAAGTCACTGCCTCCATTTATGCATGTTGTTTTTGTTGTTATAGATACTTGTGCCCTGGGGTGCCTGGGTGGCTCAGTCGTTAAGCGTCTGCCTTCGGCTCAGGTCATGATCCCAGGGTCCTGGGATCGAGCCCCGCATCGGGCTCCCTGCTCAGCGGGGAGCCTGCTTCTCCCTCTCCCACTCCCCCTGGCTTGTGTTCCCTCTCTCGCTGTGTCTCTCTCTGTCAAATAAATAGATAAATAAATCTTAAAAAAAAAAGGATACTTGTGCCATGCTATAATAATAATTGCACATTTTAGAAGAGCAATATGTCAGATTTCTGCTTTTATTCCAGAGTGTTAATACGTTGCGATAAAGGTAGTTCATCACTAAAATAAGTTCAGACAGGTGTATATATATTTATGAAGTTGAGAAATATAAGAAAGCTCTTTCCCTATATCAGATTAGGAAGAAAACATTTTTCTCACACAATGTTAATTAAGTGACTTTCACATTTACATAAAAAAGTCCAGGTGTCATTCTATATATAATTTAATATAATTTTTATTTAGAAAACATTTTTCTTAAATGTTGGGTTTTATGACAGACTTTTAGATAAACTGTGTATTTCAGGATACCATCAGGAAAAAATATTTTCGAAAAGTAAACTGAGGTATGGTTCTAATC
Organism: Mirounga leonina; assembly: GCF_011800145.1. NCBI lineage: Eukaryota > Metazoa > Chordata > Mammalia > Carnivora > Phocidae > Mirounga > Mirounga leonina. Next base: position 12,771,114 of record NW_023270451.1, read on the forward strand.
ATGAGCTGCCTCTCCTTATGGCAAGATTATAATTCCCTACCCTGCTGAAATTCGGCTTAGTCATTTGATTTGGTTTGGCCAATGCAAAATGAGCAATCCTGCTGCAGCTTCTGAACAGAAGCTGTGAGAACCATCCTCTGGTTCCACCACCTTTCCCTCAACCCTGTCTCTGATAAGACTGCTCCTTCACTTGTAACCCAAGGGAAGAAGACTCGGAACAGAGATCAAGGCAGCTCACAGAAAGGTATAAAATGAACAAGATAGAAGTCTTTTAAGATTTTGGGTTTTTTATTACAGCATCATTTTTAAGCCTAAAATGATACAATATACTGATACTGGCCCATCTTAGTCTACACGAGGATCATTTTATAGTTCTTAAATAAAGCCTATTTTTAAATTCTTTCCATTCAAAATTCCCAGAGTTTGGAACATTTATGGCATGATTCCTAGATGTACATTTGAAGAAATGAGTAGAAATGTGTCCCAACAACTAAGTTGTATCTATTACTTCAATCTAGAGAGCTAAATGAAGACAATTAGAATTCTTAGACCTGGCAAAATCCATTATGTGGATATACGATCACACCTTCTGCATTCAGATAGGTTAAGGATCATTAGCAAGTAATCACTAATTCTCTTGCTTTCACATACAAAATGATGTATACCAGAGATAAAATTGTCCAAGAAGAATTGCTTAACTTTAAGCAGAGAGTCATTTGACACTTTATAAATTTGAGACAATACTTTTTAACTCCTAGATATTTTTAGAAGTATCACACTGAGTATTGAAAACTCCAAAACTGTTAATTATTTTGTGGCCTTCATGAAGTCATTGATTTGAGTTTACACTGTTCAGTCGGCCATCATTAAGTAATGGGAATGAATTTAATTTCTTAATTTAATGTAATTTCTAAAAAAAGACATAAGGCAAAAAAAAAAAAAGAAATGAGGCATTGGTGATATTTAGAGACTTAAACAGTATATAGTAATATAATTGTGACATTTGGTATGATCTTACTTTCCTATGACTTGTTCCTTTAATTTTTCATAACTTGGAGGAATCGACTCTAAGTGGTCAAGTAAAATTATATTTTATAGTTAACCTCCCTGTCATAGTACTCTGGACTCACCTATCTTCAATTCTGTTTATGTCATGGTTTCCTGTCTTGGGATCCCAACAACAAATTGATGATGCATGCAAAATAAGATATTTTGAATAGGGCTTACTTACAAAGGAACTATTTATTAAAAAGTTGGTATAAGAGGACACAGAAAGCACTCAATGCTCCACTTACAGAGTCTGAATGTACATAATTCTTTCCCTTTGGGTTCTAGTAATGGCTCCACATCACTAACAGAAGATTGATAAACCAGTGAGGGTGATACCTGATTAAGATTATCTTCAATGAAAAGTAAAAGGACTTTTGGTAAAGATGTTATAATAATTGTTTTTTGTTGCCTCTAAGAATTCTAAATTCTTACCTCACTCCCTAATAAGATGAGTTGATTATGCAGGGCCTAGCAAGGAAGAGGAAGTAAAGGGGTCTGAAAGAAGGTCCCTAAAACTAGTCCTCAGTAGAGCATGAAAAGTATGAACTTTTCTGAATGGATGTTGAAATGTATAGAGATGCCATGGAAGTTCTAAGCATGGCAACCATAAATCCTCCCACAAGTACTCGGGGAACTAGCCATGGCACTTTCTCTGGAAGCTTGGCTTTATCATATATACCAATACCATTAAGCTCTGCCATGATGATATGATTCTCTAGGGTATTATTTACTATACAATCTAGTCCTTCCTGTCAAAATTCAAGATAACAAGATTTATATTTAAAAATAAAAACTAAGTTATCACTGTTTCTGATATTTAAGTTCTATGCTCTTCAGTGATAAAACAATCAAACAAAAATTAAACAGAGATGTGTAAAGGGAGTTTGTTTTCAAGTTTTATACTAACCATAGCCTCTAAACTATGAATATCACATTGTATTTCCATCTTCTTATATTTACAGATAAAGTAGAAGGGCAGATCACCAATGACAAATACTTAGATGCAAACCAGGCCACCAAAACCTTTCTTATACACAACAAAATAAAATATGTAGGACTGGACGCATCAGAAGAGATTCAAGCAGGACACTCCATCAGTTGTAATATAATGAGCACATAAGATGGCAGAAAAAAACCCCAAAACAATTAAAATCTCATCTGCCTTTAGCAATCTGGCACAACTGAGAGGCTTGGAAATGACAGCTGCTGACAAAGCAACCTACAAGGAATTACTTTTATTTTTGTTTCATAACTTAGTATTAACTGTGAGCATAGGATGGATTTTCCCAAACAATATATGTACAAATTGCACATAGTCATCAGTTATTTTTCAAAAATGCATTATATTTAGTTTCAGTATAGAAAGGTTTATTGGTTCTAAATGGATATTTTTTGGCCTCATTCATTTGCCCATTAAATCATCCTTTAAGCACATAATACCTACCACGTGTGACATCTGCACTGGGGCAATGGCTCTCATGACTGGCTGTGCGGTGGTACGACCGGGGAAGCTTGTTCAACGCACAGATACACAGGAAGTCACTGTGAACTTTTGGACTCAGGGTCCGACGGTATAAGGCATAATCTTTTTCAGTAAGTTTCTCAGATGGCTCTTCTGCCACAGAACACGCATCCCATTAGTTGAAAATGGTTCTGAATAGAACATCCTCTTACCCTAACAGAATCTTGACACATCGTGCAACAAATATTTTATATTTATAGCAGACTCGTTCATCCCAGCAACGTAGGGAGCAGGTGTAGACTGAGAACAGATTTATACGTTCATTGAAAGGCTGAGAAGTGAAGACAGGGAAGAGGAGAAGGAATGGTGACCATAAGGAAACTGCTGTGGTCACAGCAAGCTTCACTGAAGATTTTCAGAAATGGGATAGGAAGAAAAACCATCACAGTATTACAACTGGTTTCACCTTTCTGTGCTTAGGGATGTGTGTGTCTGTGTGTGTATACTTGCCCAATGTGTTACATTGGTCTGGAAACTGTCCCTTTGTGATTAATACAGAGGTTAACCCTGATGGAGCTCACATCTTACCAAAAATGTTTCCAAATATCACGATTCTTCCATATTTTAGAGGAAAGTAAGCTTACTTAATGAGATTACAGATAATTGCATCACCAACACATAAGATTTAAGTTGCTTAGGTTTCAAAATTCAACTCAACATACAGTGTGTCTCTATATGCAAGGGTTAGCCGGTAGAATGGGGATTTTAAAAAGCACATGACTCAGGCTCTGAAGGGGAATACTTTCTATCTATGTGAAAAGCTAAGGCTTCAACATATGAAACCAATATGGGGAATAAAGATAATAAAATTAACATGACATCTAGAGAATTTCAGATATCATGAACTTTAGGAAAGATAAGATGATATCATAGTTTAGAAATAAAAGAGAAATCTTATCTTAACTGAACCCAGTTGCAGGGTTCACCAGTAAAAAACCTGAGACTTGTATTACATGCTTCCATTGAAATAAGTATCCAGGTATATATAAGGTTAATTACAGAATGAAATCTTGCCAAAAATGAGAACCAATATGTGACTAAAAGTACACAGCCAAGAAATACCTTAAAAGGCTTCTATAGAAATATGTCAAAAATTAAAAGGGGGGGCGGCTGGGTGGCTCAGTTGGTTGAGCGACTGCCTTCAGCTCAGGTCATGATCCTGGAGTCCCGGGATCGAGTCCCGCATCGGGCTCCCTGCTCGGCAGGGAGTCTGCTTCTCCCTCTGACCCTCCTCCCTCTCATGCTCTCTGTCTCTCATTCTCTCTGTCTCAAATAAATAAATAAAAAAATCTTTAAAAAAAAAATTAAAAGGGGGATAATAGAATATTTTACCACAACTACATTTTTCAAATGTTAAACATAAATAAAATGCATTATAATTTTCTTTTGCATTTTCCCCCGTCTTTCACTCATTCACTTGAAGACAATATTTACTTTCTGTTCTTCATGTTCTACTTTTAACATTAATTTAAAGGTGACCAGTTTATACTGAAGGATAGAAAACATAAAAGTGACCTATGAGATAGGTGATTCCCTTAAATCAATTATTCATTTTTTTTCTAGCTGAAGATTTAACTCAAAAGACATATGAGTTCTACAAACAATCAAAGATTTCTACTTTGTAAATTATAGAAAAATCAAGAAAAAATTTTAAATATTGCCATACTAATTGTATTTTGTGTGTGACACAAAGGAATTTTAGGTGTTTTTTACAACCCCTCAAATTCTCCAGATTTAATTATTTATAAGAAATTGTATGGTAAATATACCAGAGAGTAAAAGGTCACTTAATCTTTTGCTCTATTTAGGTTTTAAAAAACAAACAACAACCATGATGAATGAGCATTGACACAAAGCTAAAACATTCCCATGAAAATATACGTTATGAACTATATACAATCCATTAAACAAGACAGAGGCCATTCCAGTCTAGTTTCTTCTTAGCCTGTGTGAGTACTGAGAGAGAGAGAAAGAGAGAGAAAGAGAGATTTAGGACACCTTGAGCACTCTTTCAAGTACCACTAATGAAATAAATAATATTTGTTGTCACATCACTCACTGGGAGGTGGATGTGACTTCATGCTTATTCATTTGTCACTCTCCAATTGAATGATGCCTCCCTTAGTACACAGACCTTTTCCCAACAGCTGGTAACTACTCAAGTAGAAGTTAATTGAGTCATTGGTTTCCCCTTGAATCTGCGACTGTTTGGGGATTGTGAGCCATCAATACTGCATGTAATAAAGTAATAGTCCAGTTCCTATTATGAAAATAAGTTGAGCCTGTTTTATATTCTACTCAGGTGTATGTACTGGAAGTCTAAGTCATTAGAAGGAAGAAAAGTGGGGAAGAGAAGAATGAGGAAGAATGATAACAGAAGTCTTGTAGGACAAATGGGAAATATTTTAAAATATTGATTGTGCTTGAAAAATTCTAATTTATTTTTCTGATTTATAGTCAATCAGCAACTTCTATATCTTGTCATTCTCAGTTTCAGATTGAAATATAATTCTAGAAAAGCATCATGCAGACTCTAAAGAGCAATGAACCATGATCAGGAGATCTGGTTGTGGTCATAGCTCTGTATAATAGAACAGCCCATGATTAAACATTTCAGCATATCTCACACACTGTGCTTGATCTCGATACACCACAGGTTTTTTCTTCTGGGAACCAAGAATAACACATCCGGAGTTGTGGTAAGAAATTAAAAATTCTTAAACAAACTTATCTATTTGGAAATGCAAGTTTATTCCTTTTGAGCCCCGTAAGACGGTAGCGAAGCAAATTCTAAAGGTCTGTTGTTCTACCATTAATGGAATATCCCTTTTACAACCAGCAAAGAATGAATGCAGAAGAGGTTGCCAGGGCTTCCTTTACGAGAAGCGAGGCCCTGTTTATAAACCAGAGAGATCAGTTTCAATGACTCAGCTCATACAATATACTCAGCGCCTTTGCCTGCACCAATCATGTGCTTCACCAGTGAAACAGAAATCTGAGGGCTGGTGTGAACTCCCTGGTCCTATCAGGAAAGGGAACACAGAGACACTCAAGCTCTGTGTGCTCTCCTCTTCGAGGAAACACCCAAGGAACCTGCCCATCAGGATGCGGGCGTAATAGTATAGAATTCTAGGCCACTGGAGTGGTATAATAGAAGAGTGGGAAGAATAAGATAACTTGCTGTCTTCTTTACAAGCAGCCGCATGAAGATTAATGAGCTAATTTCTGAGAAGCACTTAAACAGTTGTGGATGCCAAGTTTAAACATTATTATTTATTAGTTGACTGTGTGGTAAATTTCCCCTGAGAGCATGACTGAAAGCTATATAGAAATGTATCTTCTTATTCAGTTTCAATATACATACTGTATATAAGGTAGATTTTAATTGTGCAAGAGCATTTGGAAAGATAGTAAATCACCTCGAAGTGAGTCTAAGGGTGAAATGATATCTCTCCAAATATGTAAGAGTGTTCAGTATTCAAGGGGTGGCAAATCAGAAATGAACTATTAAACGAGACATTCTGTTGTCTCTATCCCTAGGGAACAGGATTCAGGACAGGGAACATAAATTCAGAATGGTGCTGTTGGGAACAGGAAAGGTGTCAGAAATCACACATTTTGCCATGGACTTCCCTATAAGAAAGCCTTTAAAGAAAATGTCTTTAAATGTACAAGCCGAGCCCATAAAGCTTTACAAAAAAACAGGGGCTGGGAGAACCAGACTTGCAAATGTTCCATAGAATTTTCAAAGCACTTCAAAAATTTGTCTGCAATAAAGTTACAAGGCATATCTTACAAGAGTAAGTGTTCATGCACTAAAAATCCATCTATAACTTTTACAGTGTAGCTTGTTGCCTACTAGACTCACCCAGCTTTTTTGAAATATTATTATTATTTAAGATGGGTGTGATTTTTAAAGTGCCACACCAAAGTTGGGCAATGATTTATAGCCAGTACCGTGGTGGTAATATCATATTCCAATTAAAAAGTAAAGAGCCAAACACTTAAAATCATTCCGCATAGTATTTCAGAGCTATGTTCCATAATAAACATCTGATTCCCACTCCCCAAAAACCGATAGTTGCAGCTAAAAGAAAGCAACGTGATTTTGGTATAAGGTTCTTAAAAACATCTAGTACAAATTATCATTCTATTCCTAATAACTGTGGCATTTGGGAAATGAAGATTTATAGTCAGTTATTAATGTCTATAATTACAGAGATGCCATTAAAAATCCTCTTTGCATTAAATATGCCTCCCAGGTTCAACTCTTATTATTTGTTTAATGCTTGAGTTTCATTCTTCATAGGACAGAAATGCAATGGAAATGAGAGCCGCTCTCCTGTACAAGGTTAATTTGTGAATGATAAATGAGTGTTCTAAAATGAACTGCATAGGTTACAATTTAGACAGGTTTTGGCAGAAAACCAGTTTTCTCTGTTCAGTTGGGAGATATATATATATATATATAATTTGGGATATATATATATATTTGGGATATATATATTTATATATTTTAAAGAAGATTCAACAGAACAGAAAAAATATACAAATGGTTACTGTATGAAGTCTTTCTCAAGAGAGATGAAAGATTTCATCAGAATATTTTCAGTCTCAAGGCAGGCAAGATTTGTGATACTAACTTAGATACAACAAGCATTTCTTTGGCATCTCCTTTCTTGAAACAACAACAAAACTAAAAAAATAAATGCATGTTTAAATAAGTGTGTCTTGTGTGATCGCTGAAAGAAATGCATTTAAATGAAACAGCTGACTGGAAAAGTCATTCTATCCATCTTCTCAATTTATTTGCTTGAATTCTGGTAAATCAAAGCCACTTTATTATTAGATTAATCTTACTCTTGAAAACAGGACTCCTATAGTCATGAATGTTTTTCCAATAATTCTGCATAAGCATCCTCATATGTATTCTATTTAAAAGTATTAGTTCTGATGTCTAGGGGAATGGATTATTTCTTTACTGACTAGGATCACCTGTGTGATACGAATTGCATGGAATCAAAAAACCCTGCTTAAGCAAAGTAATTCCACTACCAGACTGTAGAAACTTGCCCCTCTGCCCAGCTTGAAATTCTCATCACTGAGTAATTTCCTCTTTCTTAGCTACTGGGGGTTAGCAGGTGATGTGTCTGTGTGTGTGCGTGTGCAGGAGGTAGTAGGTGAAAGCTTGCAAGACATTGGTAAGAAAAGTGAACAGATAATGAGACAGAGAAAAACTCAATTAAAACATAAAAATGCCCCTGTAATACTTTGATTAGAGCTGTTCTACTTGTATGGAAAGCAAGATATGGCTGACATTGGTGGGATGCAGAAATATGGCGGCTAAGATGTGTTCTAAAATAAGGTGATGAAAAAGCCAGAGTACAACGGGCTAGCATGAGCTGCTTAAGCCAGGAGTAAATGCCTGAGTCATGTGGATTGGGAACTGTGGAGTATAGTGAACATCTTACTGGAGAGAAAACAGAAATAATTTTAACCAGTGCTGGACCAAAATTTGGGGACCTTAAAAAGGCTGCAAGGATACCCCACTGACCTGATATTCTTTTTTTTTTTTTTTGAAGATTTTATTTATTTATTTGACAGAGAGAGACACAGCGAGAGAGGGAACACAAGCAGGGGGAGTGGGAGAGGGAGAAGCAGGCTTCCCGCGGAGCAGGGAGCCCGATGCGGGGCTTGATCCCAGGACCCCGGGATCATGACCTGAGCCGAAGGCAGACGCTTAACGACTGAGCCACCCAGGTGCCCTGGCCTGATATTCTTTAATTATTTATTTAGCATTTATTAGGGTTAGTAAGAATCTTTCTTTTTTTTAGTAAAATGCTCTATCTTTGTTCATGTTAAAAATAAACTACCGGGGCGCCTGGGTGGCTCAGATGGTTAAGCATCTGCCTTCGGCTCAGGTCATGGTCCCAGAGTCCTGGAATCGAGCCCCGCTTCGGGCTCCCTGCTCGGCGGGAAGCCTGCTTCTCCCTCTCCCACTCCCCCTGCTGTGTTCCCTCTCTCGCTGTGTCTCTCTCTGTCATATAAAATAAATAAATAAATAAATAAATAAATAAATAAATAAATAAATAAATAAATAAATAAAATAAAATAAACTACCTATGTGCTAGATATCTTCTGTTGGCCCCTCTGAATCCTCTATCTTATCTTTTCGTTTTGTGCCTAGGAGTTCAACAGTATAGGTCTGAACTCAATCAACTGGCTTTTGTATCTTTTGGCTTTTATTTGGGATTTGCCAATGGAGGTTACCAGCACGAGAACAGAATGAGTGAAGAAAGGGATGGAGAGGAAGGTCCCATGTTTATTTCTCTTGATCTCTCCTCCAAGGATTTCATGAGCTGGCTGCATGCTAACTCTCTTTTTTTCCGTGTTCTGTAAACGCTTCCACCTTCTCCCTCCCGCCTCAGTCCTCTGGTTGGTAATAGCATCTTCTATTGAAGGCTTAGAATATAGCACTATCATTTGTGATTTCCCTACACCGTGCCCACATCTTTGTAAATATCCCTTTATTAAACTTTTCTCAAATTACCTATTTTGAGGGGGCCAGCTATTTCTTCCAGGACTGACTCTTATGACAGAGTACATGTGTTGTATGTAACTTACTTTTGTACATTGTCTTTCATATCACTTCTTTGGGTGTTGTCTTTAACCAGTGGCACAGGGACTCATACTAAAAAATGGCTGGTCAAATATGGAGATCATGACAAAATTGCTTAAAATTTTGTATTAAATTTGGCAAAAAAAAAAGTTATATTTTTTTCTAATTTCCTTTTGAGCGGTAGCATTTTCACTCAATAATAAAGCCAAATAATTCAGATATTTCTTGGCCGTGGACAACTGTAAAGCATTTTTTTAAGTTTAATATTACTAAAATCACAAATGGAACTCATCAAAATACTCCCTATGAGTAGTTTTCCTTTTGTACATAGAGTTAGTGAAATAGCAGTTACTAAACTCTCATAAACATACCATTTTTTCTTCCACTTTCCTTATCAATCCAATTTAATCTTGTGTTGCTGATTAAGTATAGTATATCAATCAGCAGAATCTGATTTCCCAGATGCATTCTCTTTAAAATATTTCTTGCTTTCTGCTGACTATCATAATGGAGACTTGTGGCCCCTTATAATTTTTTAATGTCTTCAAGTCCTATAGTTCTAGGATTATATCAATGAGAGTACTTCATTAAAGGTTTTCTATAGCACTGAGACAAAATAATAAAATTTTACCTTGAGTTCTACAATATAAAACCCTTGGTCTCTGGTCCATAAAGTATACCTATAAAATGAACTCACATCAACTCCTTTCTCTGTTATGTCTCCTCTCTCTCACCTTTCTTTGGTTCTTTTCTTCCCAGTCAAGAAATATGCTCAGTTTTCTGATCTTATGAAAAGAAAAAGAACAACAAAGGCAGTACAGAACAACTTCCCCATTCTCCACATTCCCCTCTTGCTATGAACCATTCTCCATTTTTCCTTATAGCCAACTTTCTCAGAAGAGGAGTCAACTGGGACTATCTCCAATCTTACCCTCACTCTTTACTCAGTTCTCTGTAGTGGACAGAATGCCCTAAGTAGGATGTCAAGATCTCCTAATTATCCAGTTATTATCTTATTTCAAATCTTTGGCTTTTAACATTCTTTTTACAGAAATATACAAAGTATAGTTGACATACAATGTTATGTTAGTTTCAGATGTACAACATAGTGATTCCACAAATCTATACATTATTCACTGCTCACCATGGTAAGTAAGTGTGGTCACCATCTGTCACCATATAATATTATTACAATATTATTGACGACATCCCCTATGCTGTACTTTTCATGTCTGTGACTTATTTATTTTATAACTGGACATTTGTACCTCTTAATCCCCTTCACCTCTTTCACCCAGCCCCCCTCTCCTCTGAAAACCACCAGTTTGTTCTCTGTATTTAAGAGTCTATTTGTTCATTTCATTTATTTTGTTTTGTTTTGTTTAGATTCCACATATAAGTGAAATCGTAGGACATTTGTCTTTCTCTGTCTCACTTACTTCATTTAGCATACCTTCTAGGTCCATCCATGTTGTCACAAATGGCAAGATTTCATTCTTTTTCATGGCTGAGTAATATTCCATGGTCTATATGTACCACATCTTCTTTATCCCTCACACTCTTGATCAACTGAAATTCTTACTTGAAATTTCCCCTCCTTTGTTTTCCATCCTACACTGAACTCTTACTTCATAGGTCTATGACCTGCCCTTCCCTCCCCCATCAGTTTTGTTGACTAGATCACCTCTTTGTATCCTCATTCTTTATCAAAGTTTTACCCCTGAGCCTCTTCACTTTTCAGCCTAACCATTTTTGAAAATGACATTTTATCTCATTATTATAGCTTCAACTATTATGGATATTCTGATATTTTCCAAATCAGTATCTCTGACTAATAACTCTCTTCCAAACTGCAAAATTCATATTTCTATCTGCTTTGGAGACACATCCACATATACATTCTCTATGGAGCTCAACTTCAACAGGGGCAAATTTAAATTCATTATTATCCCAAATAAAGCACTTCTCTTTCACTTATACTTTTCTCCAATTCACATAATAATCTTGAAGTGCCAACGTTAATCATGTTCTTTCACTTACCTTAGCTCCTGCCTCTCCCAGTATTTTTACCTAATCAATCACCATGTTCTTCTGATTTTAATCTCTAACTATATCTTATGTCTTATCTGGTTCTTCTCTTATCCCTACTGTCATTGCCTTGGTTTGGTGTCTCCAACTTCTCTCTCTCTTTTTTTAATGATCTATTTATTTATTTGAGAGAAAGAGAGAGAAAGTGCGCACAGAAGTAGGGCAGAGGGAGAGGGAGAAAAAGAATCTCAAGCAGACTCCAGACTGAGCGTGGAGCCCAACACAGTGCTCAATCTCATGACCATGAGATCACGAACTGAGCCGACACCAAGAGTTGGACACTAATTGACTGTGCCACCTAGGTGCCCCTCAACTGCTCTTGATTACAATTTTACAACAACCTCAAAATTTGTCATCTTGATTACACAGTTACCTAATTTTTTTTTAATTTTTATTTATTTATTTGACAGAGAGAAAGACAGCAAGGGGGGGAACACAAGCAGGGGGAGCAGGAGAGGGAGAAGCAGGCTCCTGGCCAAGGGAGCCCGATGTGGGGCTCGATCCCAGGACCCTAGGACCATGACCTGAACCGAAGGCAGATGTTTAATGACTGAGCTACCCAGGTGCCCCCACAGTTACCTAATTTAAAAGAAAACTATTGGGATGCCTAGGTCGCTCAGTCGGTTAAGCGTCTGCCTTTGGCTCAGGTCATGATCCCAGGGTCCTGGGATCAGTCCTGCATTGGGCTCCTTGCTCGGCAGGAAGCCTGCTTTTCCCTCTGCCTGCTGCTCCCCCTGCTTGTGCTCTCTCTCTCTCTGATAAATAAATAAAAATCTTAAAAAAAAAAAACAAACTACTGACATTATTATCTTACATAAAGTCTTTCAGTGCTTTCTCTTTCCTTGCTGTTCTAAAAAAGACTTTTAATAATCTGGCTCTTGTCAGTATTTCTAATTTTATCTTCCAACATCTCTCTGTTAGCTGCCTGTCCCAGTTATTCCAAAATGTATTTACAATTTATCTAAAATCTTATCATATCTCAATGAAGTATATATGCATAATCTAATCATTGTGGCCGGATTGCTTGCTACTCTGGTTCTGACTGAGAAGCCCTAATCATGTTTTAAAAATCCCTTCACCTGATACTCCTCTTAGGCCTTTCTGAGTCTCACAAACACAGTGAATCACACCAACCTTGGTGCATTCACATATATTTATTTGCATGTATCTCACTGTACTGGAATGGCTCATTTTCACATATTGTTTTCCAAACTATACGTTGGCCTTGACTACTGGAAATGTGTCTTAGTTACCTTAATACCTCAGTTCCAACCAAGCACAGGGCCTGAACCATAGTAAACAGCCAATAAATTAGGTGTCTACCTACAGAATATGAATATAGGAAAGAGAGGGAAATAGATGGCAATGTCTTAACAGTATATAATGTAGGCTAGGAATAAGAATCCATGAGGTCTGATAGAGAGACACTGAGTCACCATCAAATGGAGGATAAGCAGAAGGAA
>NW_023270451.1:12783865-12795890 GCF_011800145.1 Mirounga leonina
ATAGAGAGACACTGAGTCACCATCAAATGGAGGATAAGCAGAAGGAACAGAAGCTCTTAGATGAGAGCTTTCCTGGGAGTAGGAATAATAAACAAGGTGGTAACAGCATCCTAAAACTCTAAAATAGGATGAGATTATATCTTCCCCATTTACTTTTTAAGGAGAGCTTTATTATACTATTTAAATGCTAGTTAACATGGTAATACCGGATATCTATAGGGAAGCTACCAATGTGGCAAAGCTATAGATAAATAAATAAATAAATAAATAAATAAATAAAGTCATGGGAAAAATGAGATACCTTTGAGGCCAGAAAAGACTGGGAAGTCTGAATTCTGTGAGACAAAATAACACCCTGGGGACATCAGCCTATCCTTCCTAAGGCAGGAACATACATTTTAATTGACTGGGTGTAGGGGCAGGAGATAAAGCCAAGGCTAAGGTGGGTAGGACAATAGCCCCCTACAGGGGATATAATGAAAGTCTTAGCCTTGGTTCTTAGAACAGAAGAAAAACAGTAATAGAGGGACAGAAGAGTGTTGTAAACAAAAGGATGCAAAGATATATATATATAGTGTGTGTGTGTGTGTGTGTATACAGTAAGATGATCATTCAATTAAATACTAAATTAAAAGAAAGCTGATGCCTTAATATCTGACAAAATAAAAAAAATCAAAAGCACCACTTAAATAAAGAGGTTCACCAAATATAACAAAATATTCAGTTCAATAGATGGAATATTTTAAAATCTGCCTGCAACTAGAAGCATAGTTTCAAAATATAGAAAGTGAAAATACTCACTTTTCCAATGAGAAATGTAAAAGTCCATGTCCAGAGTAACAGATCTGAACACATCTCTCAGTGACATATTGTTGATTCAGAGACACGCACACACCAATCAGTAAAGATATAGAAGACTCGTGAACACCAAAAGTGGCAAGCATGTGCCCAACAACCATTCCTTTGTCAGTTACGGCAATGCAACCCTTTCTTCATTGTTCTTCTCTGATGTGTTCTTTTCTTTATGTGAACCTCAGCACTAGAGTAACACTGAATTCAATCTCCCAGAACTTGTCTGAGACAAGTTTTCCTCCCAGTTTCTTTCTTCTAATTTTCCTACAGACTCACTTGTTTGTATTTTCTTGAAATGCCTCCAAGTCCTCTTTAAATGCAAAAGAATGCTTTATACAAACACAGACATCTAATCGTCTTTGCTGTTGTAGGTGCTTTCCCAGCTCAGCACCACCTCAGATTATTTCCAGGAGTCTGAGCCAATGGTCAACTCTTTCCTTAGAACAGCTTCTGTGGCTTTTGATATTATCAAGTCCCTTCTTAGTATGTACTGAGTAACCAAGAATTGATTAAATGAAGAATATTGTTTTATACAGGAAAATGACAAGCGATTAAGGTAGAACTGCTCTTGGAGTTGTTCTACTCATTTTTCAAGTTATTTCAGTAACTTTGTGGACTTTCCCATTTGCTGACCTAAAACCTTGGTCTGACCAAAGATAAAAGTCAGGTTAACATGGAATTTCTCAAACATACAGTATTTTCTTCAGTTTAATCTATTCTCTGTAGTGTTAATACATTTATTGGTCAAGAACAAAACTTTTCTTGCATACATTGATTCTGCTGGGTAAAAATTATGCTTCTGGTGAATACTCCAGCCAAGCAGAAATGCTTTTAAACATGTTTGAAAACTCAAACCTACATCCATAATGGGTGTGGCAGTTTTGCTACTCGTTTGCAACTTCTCTGTCTTTATTTTTCTTCAGTGAAAAAAAAAAAAAAGAAGATAGTATTTACTTCATAAAGTTGTTGTAAGGATTAAATGTGTATAGACTAGCTACTAGAGGTTATTCTGTGTGGTAAAATTTCATAGACAAATTCACAAGTATGCAATCACTGCACATGACAAAAAATGAAAATTGCCTTTTTTGTCAATAAATATGATTTACGTTAATGGGGATATCTGTATTTAGATGATAAGAAAACTGAGCCTAAAACATCTAAAAGCCTTGAGAAGACTTCAAGACCACAATGATATATATTCAGTAACACCATAATGCTATCTCATTCTCTAAACACCTGTCATAAGCAAAGTAGATTTTCTTCCTATTTTCTTTCAGAATTACTTACATTATACTGAGGCAAGAAGTTAAATATTTTTTAAAGATTTTATTTATTTGAGAGAGAGTGCGCGTGCAAGTGGGGGGAGGGGCAGAGGGAGAGGGCAGAGGGAGAGAGCAGAGGGAGAGGGAGAAGCAGGCTTCCCACTGAGCAGGGAGCCCGATGTGGGGCTTGATCCAGGACCCTGAGATCATGACCTGAGCTGAAGGCAGACGCTTAACTGACTGAGCCACCCAGGTATCCCAAGAAGTTAAATATTTAAAGAATAATACCTTTGCTGTATTTTCTAAGTGAACTGATCTTTCGTCTGGCAAATTCTGGCAGGCAAGACACAACAGTGAATTTAGTGAAGCTCAGGGCCTTGGTAGGAACTTAGCCTTTAGTGTCTGTTCAAATGCATAAGATATATGTAATTAATAATAAATTTAAAATATTATGAGTATCATGGGAATCTGTTAGATGCTCTGTACTAAAAAAAAAAAAACAACAGTCTCATTTTTATAAAGTATTATAGAACCGAAGTTATGGGTCTTACTAGTTCATTTGTTTCTTTTAACGGTGACCTCATAGTCATAATGAAGCAGAAGAGATCAATAAAAAGCCAGATGAAAAGTAAATACATTGATTTGCTGGGGGGGGGGGGTTGTGGTGGCAATCAAGCCATAGTGTTTTCATTCTCTGGACCCTTCTAAATTGGATTTGCTTCTGGCTACATTCTAGATCATTTAGCAAATTTTTAAAAATCCTACTATCTAAACTTTTTCTAGAATGCTGTCTCCATTTCCTCACTTCAACCAAAACCTGACCTAAACTTGATAATGCTACCTATCCTGAGATCCTCCCCCATACTCATAGCCATGAATGAATAATGGGGTGCCAGTGTTTTCCTCATTCCTTTCTGTATTGAAACCATCACCCTGTTTTTATCAATACCTGCTCCACTTTTGATCTCGTGTCATTCAGTTGTAATGTTTTCTTCCCATTTATTTGTCTTTATCTCTCCAACTTTATTGGCTCTTTTCTTTTCTCCATTGACTTATGCCTACTTGTTTCACAACATTCTTTGATTACCCTTCTCTAGGTTCTTAACACTCAGGTTAATATGCTTTTTAACCATCCCCTCATATGACCTAGGCCTCTTCAATTCCAAAGTCCTCTACTTTTTTGTATAAAGACATACACATACATGTCTTTACACAAACATCTCCTTTCTTAGGAGCTGTGTCCCCTCCAGCTCACCCTCAGCTCTCGCTGAGCTCTTATCCCTTTTAGATTAGATAGCTGGCAGTTACATCATTAATTTCACATACCTATAGATGTGTTTCTTACTCACTCTGACCTTCTGCCTGCCATGTGTGCCATTTCAATTTTCAAATCTAGAATAATCTTTTGCATTTTTTTCCCTAAATGCTGAGCATTGCTGAAGAGGGTCAAGTAACTGGGGTAATTGTATCTATTATAAACAAATGCTAATTAATATCAGTTAATATCCTAATATTGTTTTGCTGTCCTGTTAGTCTATACTTGGTATATGGGAAAACCTTTACTTCAACTTGCTTAGAGTGCAACTTGATGGAAACATTTTGGAGGGGCATTTATATTCATTGAAACATTATTTGTATTTATCCCAAGACAACTATCAGACAAGTGTACAAATACATGTTTTTATTTGTATATAGTGAATTTATTAAATTATTTTATATAGCTATAATGGAATAGCATGCAGCCATGAAATACATTTTATATTAACTAATATGGCAAGAGCTTTATGATATTACTGAGTGCAATGAAATATTACGAACTGGAGTGTTACATGCAATTATATATATGTGTATATAGCTAATATTACATGTAAGCATACATGTATGTTTCTTCTGTTGAATATGAGTAACTACACACAAGTTTGGGAAAATGTTTGCTAAATAATTAATGATTCTTTTGTTGGAATTTTGCATGTTGATACTTTTTTTCTGATACTTTTTCTATATGAATTTACTTCTTTATACTTTTCAGTATAACTTAAAATTCCTGTATGAATATATATTATTGTAATAAGAAAAATAACACAGTTAAACTACATTAATTTTGAGGAAACTAGTTAGATACAACTGGCTTAATTCCTCATTTCTCTTTTGTCTCTAAACAAAATAGAATTAATTTTCTGACTCCAACTATTCTACTAAGAGGGTTCTTGTAAAGCTCAATTACTAATGAACTTACCATCAAACCCACTGATGCTTTATTCTTGGACAGCTCTCAAAGGAGTCTAATAAGGCTGAGTATGCTACCTTTATTAGCAGCATGGCTACTTTAGTAATTTTTTTCTTACTTTTTAAAAAGATGTTATTTATTTATTTATTTATTTATTTATTTATTTATTTATTAGAGAGCAGGGAGGGAGTAGGGAGGGGCAGAGGGAGAGAGAGAGAGAGAGAATCTTAAGCAGGCACCATGCCCAGAGTGCATGGGGCTCCATCTCACAACCCTGAGATCATGACCTGAGCCGAAATCAAGAGTCAGATGCTTAACCAACTGAGCCACTTTGGTGCCCCTAAAGATTTTATTTTTAAGTAATCTCTTCACCCAACACAAGGCTCGAACTCACAACCCCAAGACCAAGAGTCACATGCTCTTTCAACTAAGCCAGCTGGTCACCCCAACAGCATGGCTACTTTAAGCCAGGTTACATATCACTGCATCTTAAGCCCTTTCACCAGCTTATTTTCTAGGTCCCATGGTCAGAGTGCCCTTCTTTCAGCCTACATATTCTCCACTAATCTACTTCCCTCCCACAATTTCACATATCATCCTTACTGAGTAATTCTCAAATTATTATCTAAATATCAAAGTTACACACTTGGCAGCCTGCTGTTTTCTCCATAAAATAAGTCTGAAGTTATCTCAAACTCCACAGGGGTAGATGAGAATTTATTAATTTCCCTTCCAAATTTGTATTCTCCCATGCCTATGATTTTAAATGCATCACTACCCTCTTCTTTGCTTGGATTTACAACTCCAGACTTGAACTTCCTCTTCTTGGTGCCTCATAGCTAGTCACCCTACTGGCATTGATTATGTGCCTATCACATATTTGTTAGTGGGTGAATGAAGTAAGGTTTTAGATGAGGTGTTATCTCCTTCTCACTCCCAGTTATACTGGTCTATTTTGGACATTAATCCAAAATAGCTTCCTAAAAGAGATTTCCAACTCTCTTCTCCTTTAGTCATACAGACATCAGTGGTAAGTTGCTAGAATTCTGATTATGATGGTTTCCCTTTGCAAGACAGAAAGGACATTACCAATAAATTAGTTTGACATTCTGGGCCCTTCCTCCAGAATGTCATTTCAACCTTCCCTTGAAACCATTTCTCATTCACAATTACACTGATCTTCCCAATACTCTATTAGCCACAAATGAATAGCCACATTCTCCTAAAATTTTTCTATCTCTGACATTAATTTGACCAAGACAAGGAGTTTGGCATTCATCTGGAACACAGGTAGTTATTAATTCTGGACTATTCCCTTGATTGTCATGCTCTAAAGTCTATGCCTTTGGTCACTATGGTGTGTTACAGTTAAATTGCACCAAGACCCATATACAATCAATTCATAGAAACATGCTTTAGGAATGCTTTTTTAAAAAGTTCCATGGCAATGCATATGAGAGTGAGAATCATTGCTGATTGTAATGCTATCGGAAAACTCATCCATAGAAAGAAGACAAGAGTCACAGGTCACTAGATGGACAAATAGCAAGGTTGCACGGGAGGAAATGAGGAAGCCAGATTTTGTAGAGCATGGGTTATTTTTTGGCATAATAGATGAGAATCCCTCGGAGGGATGTTGATGGCAGTTTCACCTGAACTTCAGAGAGGACAGTGGATAACTTATAGTGACCACAGTAAAGGTCTAAGCCACTGAGGACAGATAACAGTGCGAACTAGACTTCTTGAAGGAATGAGAAGGAAATGATTCACCACATATCAGTGATCACTGTTTCTCTGAAAGCCGGTTTTTGAGAAAAGGGATAACAATTTACAGACAACTACATTATCTAAATTGAAAGTATACATACCACACATAATTATTAAGTTATCAATTTATATGCTATTTATATGTCTATGGTATGATTAAAGAAAATGAAATACTAACTAAAAATAAACACAGGCCAAATTGGGGTTTTATGTCAAAACTTGCATATACAAATGTGTTTCAACTAATTTTTAAAATATCCCTCTAGGTTCGGGAGACCTAGAAGTTCTCTGCCTCCTGGCAATTGAAGTTGCAACAAGTTCAAATAAAAGGAGTGTATCAGAGACTAAATGGTCTGGTTTTCAGGCCAAGTAATACAGGTTTTAAAACTGGGCTGCCACTTACTAACTGCCTAAATGGCAAGAAATTAGGGTTCCAGCTTTCTGTCACCCATAACTGGCTATATGACAAAAGACAAGTCAATTATTATCATTCCATCTTGGTTTTCTCATCAGTTTAATAGGTATAAACTGAAAACTCAACTCTGGGGAAGGATAAGCAAGCATTATTTTCCTCTTTAACAAGTGATATTACACTGGGGAAAATTAACAAATATAGAACAAATTGTGGAATACACTATTGGATTGGACAATAGCATAAGTACACTTTCCATTTTGGCTTATACATCGTAGTTATTGATATATTATATCAGTGTATTAATTTGTACATATCTATATCTTTCTTTTTTTTAAAAAAGATTTTATTTATTCATTTAATTGACAGAGAGAGATAGCGAGAGCAGGAACACAAGCAGGGGGAGTGGGAGAGGGAGAAGCAGGCTTCCCGCGGAGCAGGGAGCCCCATGCAGGGCTCGATCCCAGGACCCTGGGATCATGACCTGAGCTGAAGGCAGTCGCTTAACGAATGAGCCACCCAGGCGCCCCTTGTCTTAACTCTTTTAACCAACAAATCTTCTCAGTCCAATATCATCTTTTCCCAAATCTGTACTTACTTACACAAGTTCTTTGAACTCACCTTCTTTGAAAATTAACAATGAACAGATACTCAGGTTCTTTGAAAATTAACAATAAACAGATATACATACATTAATTTATTTAGAGAATTAATTCCATCATACCCTGATATTTAGGCTTTTCTTATCCCATATTGTGGTAAAATAACTTTGCATTTCTGTACAAGAGAAAACCTATGTGCAGCATTGTCATAAATTTGACTATATTCCATTTCTTTCTTTCTTTATTTTTTTAAATATTTTATTTAGTTTTGGGAGGGGGAGAGAGAAAGAGAGAGGAAGACAGCAAGGAGGAGCGGGGCAGAAGGGCAGAGGGAGTAGCTGACTCCCCACCAAGCAGGGAGCCCGATGCGGGACTCGATCCCAGGACCCTGGGATCATGACCTGAGCTGACGGCAGTCGCTTAACCAACTGAGCCACCCAGGCACCTCGATATCTATATCTTTCTATGTACCATTTATCTATTTGCCAATCTATATATGTATATCAGTACTTATTAATATACCAGTTAATGTCTTGTAATTTTTAAACTGGTTGACTTTGTAATAATATCTCCACCTCACACATTTGTTAAATTGTCATGTTCAGCATCTTATTCAAAGCAAACAACTGTGGAATCAAATACATATGATTAACCACTTCAAACTTAAACATTTTTATCCCTCTCTCCATTTAATTTGCATTTATGTATTTCAATCAGCCGCCTCAAATCCCTTGGTTTAAAGAAAACGGGAATATTGTAGCTTATGAATAGATTACTGGTAATCATTCATACATAATATTAAATAATTTAGTTAATTTTTTGTAAGTAAAAATAGGGATGGGAAGTTTTTCTATCATGGCTCTATTTTCCAAAAGAATTTTAAGTATTTTACTCCATATACAAACTTATTTGGGTAAGTGCATATATGAACATCTTTCTTCTTTAACTGCACCTGTGGAAACTATGATTTAAAGCCATGTTTCAAATCCAAGAACTTTAAGAATGCAGACCAAGAAAAATAGATTATAATGGTAATACTAAAATAAAACTATTTTTTCAATTTAAAGAAGATTCCATGATTGTGCAACTATGCATATTTTCTTTAGGTAAAACAACAAAAACTATTAATAGTTTATTAGGTATCTACTTAAAAAAATTAATTCTCAGAAAAATCTTTTTCAATTTATGCAATATTAAATGTTTTATCTTAGAAAATGGAGCAAAAATTCTTTGTAAATAAATCTCTTGCCTATAGGCAACTGCATCCACTAAACACTTTGTACATAATCCATTTTATGTAGCCATCTTGCATACTCATTTTACACTCAAATATCAAAGAAAAATGAAAAACATGGGTAATAAATGATAGTTTTAAAATATTAGAACTGTTATTTGAGGAAATAAGTTTTGAGAATCTTGTATAAAGAATTCATTTTTTAAAGCATCTGGTTATCTTTCTGACTAAATATGCAATGCCAATTATATTTTATAGGTAGCAATTTCTTTTTATAGTTTAAGAATTGGATCATAAAAAAAACAACTGTGGTTAGAATATCTTTTACATATTTGGGGAATATAATGAGATCTGAGGCACTAAATCTGAGGAGTCAGAATTAAGGACAGAACCACATTACTGACTTCAGTCATCTTTGGAGGCCATCCTTCGATAAAGTTGCTTCCATGCATAGTAGAGATTCATACATAATCACTACTATCATTATGAGTCTAGGTAAAGACAACTCTGATTTAAAAAAAAAGAGGTTCGAAAACATGTACCATCTCCAAGTTAATATTCAGGTTTGATACAATATGGTAGAAAAGTTATTTTTTTCTGTAACTTACAAGAGGGAGGCAGAAGGAGATAAGACACACACACTCAAAAGGTCATGTGAAGGTAAAAGTAGGGAAATACCACAATGCTACACTGTGGTCTTTAAAGTGGCCATGGGCCAAGGAAGTTAGCCCCAAAATTGGAAGAGGCAAGGAATGGATTCTCTCATCTAGAGCCTCTAGAAGGACAGTGGCCTGCTCATCTTGATTTTGACCCAGTGATGCAGATGTTGTACTTCTGGCTTCCAGAATTGCCAGAGAATAAATTCTTATGATTTTAAGATACCAAGTTTATGGTCATGGATTACTCCAATCCTAGGAACCTAATAGGACCTTGCAAGCACAAAGGCAATGGAAAAATGGTGAAAAAACAAACAAGCAAACAAAACACTTGACTACATAAAATCTTAAATTTATTTATGCCAGAAATAAAACAAAATACAAACTAGTAATATTGTTTTATTCTAAATATAACACAAGATTAATAATTCCACTATATATGTATAAAAAACCCAAAACACTAAGCCCTGATTATAACAGGGCCATTTCTAAAACAAAAAACTCAAGGGACCATATAATACACAAATATATTTAATGTTCAACTTGAAAAGCAATCAAATAAATGCAAATAAAAGTACGCTAATCTTTTTTTGCCCCTGAATGACAAAAATCCCAAACCCTATTTGTTTTTTTTCACTTTAGAGGAGGGTATTATAAATTAAGCACTAGCATACTCATCTCAGAAGAGAAATTATACCTTCCTAGAAAACAGCTTTATATGTATATACGTATAAGAGCTATAAGTGTGTATTTTATTTAAAAAATAGTCTTAAGGAAGTTATCAAAATGGTTTATATAAGGTTATTTATTATAGTGCTATTTTCAGCAGAAAATGACTGAAAACATCTACTAATAAAAGAATAGATCTATAATCACTGTAAATGACACAATGCAATACAATGATATGATGTAAATCATGTTTTTAAGTATAATTAATGATATCACAAATTCTATGGGTGGCAAGATTTGGTGAAATATGAATGCTTAACAAAACCTAAAATGTCAAATTGTACACTGAATGAAAAAAAAATTGTGGAAAGTAAAACAAACCAACAAAATTTATGAGAATGTATACTTAAAAGTAAACCTAAAAAGACTCATTCTCAAATTTTTAAAGTAATTAATTCTAAATGGTAGCTATGTAGCTCAATTAGCTTTCTTATTTTTAATCTCTGGTGGTTCCACAAAGAAGTTTTTGGGGCTTTAAAAATTTTTTAAATATCTTAACTACAGAACAAAATATATATAGCATGCACTCAGATCTCACCACCAAGATTAAACCAACATTAACCTCTTGACATATTTGTTTCTGATCTATCATATTTTAAATTTTATAAAAATGGAAAAAATAACAATATAAAAAAGTAGCTCTCCTTCTGATTCCAGAATTTACAGATATCTCAAGGTTGGTGTGTAACATTTGTAATTGGGAAACAAATTATCCAATTTTTGAACAAAATAAGTGTCAAAACCAACAACCTTTGGTTAGGAAGAGGTAAGTCAATAAAGAATGATAACAATTGCTAATCTATAACAAATATTTTGACTGGCAAGTTAACAGAGGAAGATGTTAAGGGAAATACCTATAAGATATTGAATAAATAGCTGTTCTACCTCCAACATTCATTCTTTGAATAAACTCAGCAAGCCACCAAATTCATGATTGCCGTATCTTCCACCACCACTACTATGACTAGGGAGCTGTCTAGAAGAAAGTGCCACTGCTCAGAAAGTGTCAATCTTACAAGAACTTAAAAAAACTACAGATGTTGACTTACTCAGTGTTTAGAAGTAAAGTATGTGTTGAGTTTAAATTATTTCTTCAAAATCCTTCAAGCGTTATTTATCGTCTGGATTACATCTACACAAATTGACTAAGTAGGCTCTTTCTGGTTAGAAAAAGAAATGCCATTGAGCTACTTTCTGCTTTGTGTTACATAGCCTAAAGCAGTCATTCACTTGTCACTATCCCATAAGTAAATAAATAACCCTACATTCTACCCACTTTTATTACTTTAGAAGGGAAACTGGAATTTGTGGTCTCCTTTCCAGTAAGCAACAGACATAACTAGCCCTTAACAGATATACTAATCCTAGTTTTCTCTTGTCCATTTTTTCCTCTCCAATACTTTGCTTTCTCTTTAAATAATTTCTAGCCTATCCTTTAAAAAAGTGGCTAATCTTTTATCTGCGGGAAAATTATTGATATGGAATTCAAAAACAGCTCAAATTTTTGACCACACCATTCTGACAAATTAAGAAGTACAACTACTTTCTGTATCACTCATGTGTATATATTGCACGCTCCAGCAAGCAAATACTTCACAACAAAAGGGAACGATGAGATGCGTAACCTTTTGCTGAGAGGTTGTGCCATGTGGTCAAGCAACCATTTTACCATAAACTGAGTATTCATTTGTCTTTTCTGGAAAGTCAGCAGATACACATTTAGGTTCCTCTAGAATTTGTCTCTCCTTATTCTGCCTAAAGATAAAAACTGCCTTCTTTAGCCCAGTTATCTTTAAGAGTTAACATATTTTTTTCAGACACATGTTTCAATAAACAGCGTATCAATGAAGTTTATAGTGCTAAAAATTTCTTTGAAGTATACCACCTAAAAAAAATCCCACTCTTTGATGTCTTTTGTTTTGTTTTGTTTTGTTTTAATGACCCAGTGTATGTTGGGACAATCTCTACCTAGGAGACGCTATAAAAGGTTCCTTAAGACCTTTAATAGGCCAGCGCCCCCACTATAAGGGAGTGTAGGGCTTCAAAGAACAACAACAACAAAAAGAACTGCTCCGCAGAGTGACTGTTCCTTCCCTCATGACATGGCTGGACATCTGTGATCCAAGCTCTAACCTCATGTGGAACAGGAAACCTGGGTGTGTCTATACTTGGCAAGTGATGTGTGATATTGTATGCCACTCAGTGTTTTCCCTTCCCTGTTTTATAGGAATAAAGTGCTTCTCTAGATTTTGTTGGATGCCAGTCCTCTGCTTCCTCAAAGGAG
>NW_023270451.1:12795900-13026613 GCF_011800145.1 Mirounga leonina
TCTTCAAATGGACCCTTCTGCTTTTATTAACCCCTCTACCTAAAACTCTTTTAGATTAATTTAAGGTAGGGGAGTATTTGTTCTTAGAATAGCCATTAAGATCAAGCTGGAAAAGGAATTTAGTAAGAAGACTTACATTGGTCACAGTCCAAATTTTTTAAAACTTTTTGCCAACATATGCAGATACAATCAACACATCCAGGTCTCCCCTTCTCCATGGTAGTGGGTTAAGATATTTTTGCAGACACACAAGATTCAGTAAACAGTATGTCAACTATTGTTTATGGTGCTAAAAAGTTATTCTTTAAGAATACCATCAAAAAATATATATTTTTATCAGAGATAACCAAATACTCCATGATATTTAAAGAGGCATGATTCCAGGCCTGATGTAATGTAATGTATGAAATCAGCAGTAAACTAGAGTCTGGCTCCAACTCTTACTAAATATGTGGTTTTTTCCAAGTCATGTAATCTTTTTGTTTGTTTGTTTTATTTGTCAAATGTCCCTCTACCTTATAAAGTTATTTTAGAAGTCAGGTGAGATAATGAAAGGGAAGATGATTTATATAAAATAAAAATAAAATAGGTTATGCTTGCATAACGTTCCAAGAGAAGGAAAATAGCTACATCCAGTTCGTTTGCCTCTGTTTTCTTTCTAATTGACCATATTCAAACAAACATATAAGTAATATTAATATTCCATTTCAACAAAGCTGATTTTTTTTACTGCCTAATGGAAAATGATAGACTTCAAAAGTCCTTAGACATCTGATTGCAAACAGGGAAACCTTACTATCAGTTACTGGCTGGATATATAGATATTCTTCCTGTGTTACTTTTAGTGAAAAAAAAAAATAGTGTGTAAAAACATATAGTTAAGCATAAAGGGCAAGTTCTTATGTATCACTTGCCTTCCTTAGAAGTATACAAAAATTTTCATTTTGATTACATTAATACTTTTTTTGGCCTCTGGGTTAAAAACAAAAATAAAGCAACATTATTTAACTGTTTAATTGCTTCCATTTTGTTTGGGAAACTTAACCTCAATTTAACCTTTGTGGCTACTGTGCAGGTCAAAATCAAATGACTTTGACGATCTCAGGCTCAGAATAATAAACTCTTTAGGGGCTTTAAGCCTCTTTACCTTTAACAGGGGAACGGAGCAGTCTTCAACTTGTTTGTGTTCGTTGATTGATAATGAGCAGTTTCTCTGTCTACATCTGTGTGGGGCTATGTGAGTCTGCTTTAGCCTGCTGGGAGTTGAGAGGAGGGATAGGCAATCACAGAGGGTTTAAAAAATTGTTCTAAAGATGACATTTGGGAGGCAAATATTTTGGACACAGGCCAATAGGGATTTTTTTTTAACTCTAAAACAAGCTTGGCACTTTACATTTTCATTTTAATCTGTTTCTACAATTCAATGTAAGTTGACAGTTCACTATTTCTAAGTAATGGAAACTTTCTCCAAATGGCTACCTATAACAATAGGTTATTTTAAAAATACAGGATAAAGGGAAAATTCCAGTTACAGTATTTTATCCTGATTTCATCATTTCCTACAAAATCTATCAGGAATCACTTCTTATTGTCAATTACAGAATATTTGATTCTTCCTTTCGTTTTCTGTTCAATTTGGCAAAAAAAAAAAAATGCCCATGTCCAGAATGGAGATAATCTCCTGAAGAGTTAAATACTTTTTATTAACTATAGATGAGGCAGTAGTAATAAAACTCATAGAGCTGTAGGGTTTTTCTTATCATAAGAATTTCACAGTATAAATAAGTTCAAATATAACTCATGCCTTTTAAGCCATTTATGCAACGAAGGGAATGCTTGTTAAATTACAACAAACTCAAGCTTTAATAACTCTATTCATTTCTTTATTCTATGCAGTCTTTAATTCTATCAGTGTTATGGTGCGTTGGGTTTTCAGGAGCATTGGTTAAAATGGAAAGCATCATTTCCTGATCCAAGGTGCTATGTTTTGGTAAGTCATCAGGAGAGCAGCTGGGTTGGAATTTCTGACTGAGAAACAGCAGGTTAGAAGCCAGGAGGACTGATTTACATGATCAGGAGCCAAGAGTCTGCTTCCAAATGGACAGGAGGACTTGACGCCAATACACATGGTCAGAAGAACTGACTCCAGGATAAGCAGTGTGTTCTCATTTATCCCTAAGTGAGGACATCTATGCTTAAGTGAAGACAGGGAGACTGTTTTTGAGCCAGAAGGCTGAGTCAAGAAAACTATATTTCTTTATAGCTTGAAAGGCTATCCATGGAGCAGAGGTCCCGCAGAAACCATGCTACACATCTAGTGACCGCCCCAGTACTTTTTACACAAAACTTATTATTACATGACTCATCTAGCCTCACCACATACTGAGCTTCCCCTGAGCAGCAAAAGCAGTTTGTTGTATCCTGAGAGCAATTAGTATGAATCTTTGGGTCACTGAATCTACAGATTTCTCTCAAGGACTAGGAACTCTCCTCTGATTAACCTAGAACAAGAGAACTCAGACCTTCTTGTCTCCCTTTGAGCTGCTAGTTAGACAATGAAGGTTGATACAATCAAGAATGTGATTCAAGGTCCACACAATAAAATAAACCAATTGCAGAGAACATATCCTATACTTATTCCTGGTACCGCAACTGGAGAAATTTCTTCTTAGGGTCCTGAGAAATTTGATGTCACATATACTTACAATAAATAAAACCATGAAAATAATATGGTTTTTAAAAATAACATTCTATAATTCGAGAAAAGTAATTCTATTAGGGGTCAAAATGATACACAACTGTTTGAATATTCAGATCAATCCAAGAATAGACTCTTATGTAGTGCCTTTAGAGCGGATGGAAAGCAAATGCTCCATCCCCAATGTCACTGCTCTCTGGAGGGTTTTGGTACGTACTGAGCAGGAGTACAATCAACATTAGATCACTTGACTATTACCTGGTGGACGGTGATTCTTTGGTGCTGCTAAAATAGAGTATCAGATAATATAGTCAGCCATGGAGAGATAGGCTGGATAATCAGTTATGAGAGATAAAATATGGAAAAACCATTGACACAAATAGAAGAATACTGGCCTCCATAAAAAGGCAAACCACAGAATAACGCAGGAGGAATGAGGCTTTTGTTTTTGTTTTTTTCCCCAGATGTGATACTGAGTCTGCTGTAGCATATACAACAAAATGGGGGAAACATTTAAGATCCATTGTTGAAAGTGAAGTCTCATCATAAATTATGAACCTGTCAGAAAAGTACTGCTTACCTAAGATATTTCCTTTGTTCTTGAAGAATATTTATCTTTTATGAAAACCAAATTTTCCCATATATATATATTAGAAAAACAAGTTCTTGCATAGTAATTCTGGATGACAAAGAAACATTAAAAGTCTCTGTTATACAATGAAGAATCAAGACATGTTGGATGATATAATATAAAATACATTATTTTACTCTCCTATCCATTTAGAGAAATTGCATTATATAAACTCATCAATGTATTTTAAAATGCCAAAAGTGTGAACTTAAATAAAGTTGAATAAGAGATCTTGGCTCTGAAAGCTTTAGTAAATATTTCCTTTGTGCTTAAGTAACAGATGCTTTCTACAGAGGCTAAACGCAAGTTCTGGTAAAGAGTATTATAAGACCTTTTATAGCATTAGTTAAATTATACAGTAAATATTTACTGAGGATCTACTATGCGGGGTATGGAGATACAAGAGTAGGAAGACAGATCTAGCCCCAGCCCTCACAGAGTTTCTAATTTAGTGGAGAGAAAGGCCAAAAAAACAAAATCTATGATAAGGGTTGCAAAGTGTCTATTAGATTAAGTGACCTAGTTATCACCTAGTTATTTGCAACTTTGCCGAGCTCATTTTTGCAGAGACAAAAAAGTATGCAAAACAGGTACAGGTATACAACCTAGGTATTATATGTGTGTGTATGTATATTTACATTATAGTTAGATATAGATATATAATGCATGTATTGGGTATGTGTCATACGTGTTCACATATATAAATACATGTATGTAGGTACCTATATATTGTAGCATATTTAGCTGTGAAAGGAAGAAGAGAAAAAGAGGAGTGGCAGCTGGTGGGAGGTGCGGGCTAGAGGAAGGTTTTAGACGGAAGAGAATTGCAAAATCGTGTTAGGAACCGTCTGGTATAGAAGTAAGAGTTGAGGCTACAGGAGTGAAGAGATAGAAGGCAGAGTGAGAGCTGCAAGAAGAGAGAATGTGGTCCAGGACAGAAGTTGAACAGGAGGAAGGAAATATTCGCAGCTGTGTCAAAACAGAATAAGAAAATTACAAGTGACGAGACCCTTATATTTATCCGTCGAGTGGCAGAAAGTTGATATGGTTCTCATTTGTTGGCTCTAATTTTCTCCACTGCGGTAAGTGGCTAAATCGTCTCTGAGAGGGAGGGAAAGGCTGCAAGTAAGAAAGATAAGTACACTTTGAAATGACTGCTGAGTAGAAGGGCAGAAGCAGGTGATGAGGAAAACTAAGAACCACTGGGCAGAATCACAGCCTGTTTGGTGCTGGTCATCATGAGTGTGTACTGTTCCCAACTTACATTATTTTGTGATTTTCTCTAGCAGTTTCCGGTGGAAGCTTGGAGATGACAGGCGGTTCAAATGATCCAAGACTGGGGTTTAGCAGAAAGAAACAGGGGAGATGAACTGGCCCAGAGGAATGAGGTGTTATCTTGATAGTGAATGATAAGTTAAACAAGGAAGATTGTCAAGAAATGAAAACATGGTAACCATTGAGAAAATAGAATCATCGGGGCTCTTTGGATGTGGGAATGAGACAAAGAACTGAACGGCTCTATGGGGAATCGCTGAATGAGAGTGCCCAAACGAAGGAGGCTGTGGTAGATTTAGTCGTCTCAATCTTTTATTCCAAACCCCTCATGGTGATGACAAGGCCCATATGTGAGTAAGGAACTTAGTCACTGAGGTCGAGACAAATGGAGATGAGCCCAAGGAACTGAGAGGGTAGGTTGTCAGCTGAGCAAAAACAAAGACATTGAATTTGCATAAGATAGCAGTAAGATTTGGATGGGAAAAAAAGGACTTAAATTGGGTGCTAAAGCTTTCAGTAAATAACAGGAAATGATTTAAAAGTCAATGAAACGAACTAGGAAAAAGAATGAAGGGAGACAGAGCCTAGTGCATGGCAAAAATGAGAAGGACTTGTTCCCAAGAATTGAGGTGCAGTGGCTTAGGGACTTTTCTGAGATTTGAACCCAGAGGGCAATGACCCATAATAATCCAGCGTGAATTTTAAATAATATGCATTTCATGAAAATCCTTACATACGTCTAGATATCTCTTCTTCAAACATTTTTAGAACACTTCTATTTTAGTTGGACAATTGTAAAGTGTACATATTTTAAGTGCCAGATGACAAATCATTACAAAATGGACATAACATGTAACCACCATCCAATCCAGATATAAAAGATTTCCAGTATCCCGGCAGCTTGCCTCTGCTGCCTCCCGGTCATTAGCTACCCATCTAGAGACGTAATTGCCAACCTGGCTTTTATCATCATGGGTTAGTTTTGTCTATTTTGCCGCCACCATGACCATGTCTCTTGGCCTACGCATATGTACCGAAAGGCATTTATAAGAGGTTCATGACAGCATTATTTCTAATGGCCTTCTTCACATTTTAATGAGATAAAATTTGACAAGGACTTCCTCTATGAAGCCTGCGTGTGTTGTTGAGTTCTATTTTTGACTGGAGACCATGGCAAAGTGAAAGATAGACTGAATTACGATGAGGCTCCAGAGCTTTAACTTGAAAGTAGACCATCATGGAGTGAAGTACTCAGGAACATTAAGGACCTGGCTTGGGCAGGCCTAGGCTCAAAGGTGAAAAATAATAAAGCAAATAGAAATAGCAATCGATATTTTTGAACATTTACCATCATGCAGACCTTCCTTTAATAGCTACATATATATTATCTCTGCTACCTTCACAACCACTCTGTAAGGCTGCTATTCTTTTACCCCCACATTATACCTGACTAAACTGAGGCATAAAGAATTGAGATTTTGGAAAGCTTACTCCTGTCTCCACCGGTTTCCATGGCTACCTTCATTCACAGGCAATACTCCCTCATGGCCAGGCTCCTCTTCAACACTGAACCTTGACCCTTTCACAAAGATTGTGGAATTTCAACCAGAAATGCACAGAAACACATCTGCTACACCATGCGAACTCTGTTGAAACTTGAGACCTAAAGAAGTATTCAAATTTACAGTCTTTGGTGATTATCTCTGGAGTCTACCTCGTCCCTTCTCTCTGATGTAACCTAGAAAACTTCAGAGGTTGATCTCCCCTGTGTCCTTGCTGTATTATTTCCATTGATTGCAAAACTCCTATAATTTTATTCTGAGGTCACAGTCATCATCAGTTTCAGTATGAGAACCAATATTGCTAAAGAGAAAGAGGAAGGATGCCTAGAGATTGGTAGCCATACCAAAGTCACATCCAAAAATAAGAAGAGAAACATTCTGCAACATGTTTTCTGAGATTTAAACAACTGCCAACGGGTAAAATAGGCAAAACTTTTAAAACTGTAATGTCCTTTTTACTGTGATGGCAGATGAAACAATTCTGCTTCTATCACTTTTTATTCAGCTTTATTGAGTATCTGGAGATTTAAAATCTTTTCCCAAAGCACAAGAATAAAATACAACACTCAATTAGCATTTGGAGCTTTGAGAAAACAGTGTGGGTGACAGGGGTGACAATGATCATGTGACGAGGGCAACATCACATCCCAACTCAAGTCTCTGTACAATTGGTTTTGCACATTTGCGGTCCTTTTATTTGCTTAAATAAATGCACAATGTAGAGAAAAATCTATGAATGTGACTCTCTTTTTAACAAGAAATGACATGTTCAGGTAGCTTGAAGAATGTTGTTCTGCCATATTTAGATGTCTATAAATGGTATATGAATTTGTGAAATGAAGGTAGTAAATGTAGCTATGTTATATGTCTTGTAATACTAAAAATTATATTGTTACCTGAAAGTAATGATTTATCTTTAACTTGTTTATTTTTGAAGGATGAAATATAGTCTTAAAACCCTGGTAAAAGTCTTTATAATTGACCACTGCTCGGATACCCGAGGATCCTTTGCACATTCTTTAGCCTATGATTTTTCAATTATGATTTTATCTAAAAGAGTTTTTTTAAGGGGCAAATAAGGAAAACAAAAGCCTAGTGAATATAAGCCTCTCTTTGAAGTATTCTGGTTAACTGCAGTAATAAAAATGATGTGCTATACTGTGTTTGCTGAACAAAGGGAGCCTACCATACATTCTAGAATAGCAATGAAGGGGTTACTGTTTATCATATTGTACAATGGAACAGAAAAGGCACACTGGCTCTCAAGTTCAAAGAGCTTGAGGGAACTTTGGTAACTTTATCCCCTTTAGTCACAAACTGCAAGATGGCATATGGTTAACATCCTTTTTTGGTGTTATTTTTAACCTTGTTTATGAGACATAAATAAAAAGTATTCTGAACCCTATAATGACTTTTCTCTCTGGATAGAAACTCAGTTGTGCTGGGCCAGACAGTACCTCTTCCAGTTTGACTATTTGATAACTTTTCTCTTTGCTGGTGAAGTAGAAATGGATGCTGGAAAAACTGAAATCTAAAAAGGTAATATATTACATTTTTGCTTTTCTTTTTTCCCCTCTGAGTTTTCCCATGGCATAGGTCTTCCAGACCGAGATGGCTAAGATAGTTGAAAGGGAGATTTAGAAAACTGTCAAAAATCATTTGGGGAAAGACAGTGTCTCCACGATTTTCCATGAATCAAATGGTGGTGACAAGGGAATATCATTTTCTGACTAACTTAATTTCTGACTCTATCACAGCCAGAGGTTTGGTCCTTTTAAATCACAGAACATTTTTTTTTTTTTTTTAAGGGAAAAGAAAAAGCCAAAGGAAGTAATAAATGTCAAACACTCATCAAAAACAGGCTGGGCACTTTAATTTTTTTTTTTTTTTTTATTTTAGTCTCTACTGGAGTTCTTTGAACTTGTGACAAGTAACCCATCTGCAGTTCAAATCTACTGTAAAGCCAGTTTACCATGCTACCTGTTTTAAAACTTACATCTTTCCCTCAGGACATTAGGGATCTGGGGCCATAATGGATTCTGAAACTTAGACCTCTATTACCTTTAATTTTCCTTGGTATAGAATTAGAATTTCATACAATGTAATCAGGTAACATTTAAAGTATGAAGATGCATAAACATATAGGCACTGGCAGAATACTCAAATCATTTGTTTTGGGACAAGAATGTGTACCTACTCTGTAACAGTAATCCTCGCAGAGAAACTAAACAATGCCTGCTGTGATTTTCCCTAATCTGATTCATCAACAGTGTGTGTGCATTGGCTCTCCGTAAATGAAACGGAACAGCAATAAAGACTCAGAACGACATTTTATAAAGACGCTAGTTTTTGCTAGTGCTTACATGTAGCAACAATTGGTGTGTTTATATTCCAAATGTGAAGAAAATGGTTTAGATGGAATGAATGTCATGACCCAAATAACTCAATAAACCAATGAAAGAAAAACATGTGGATAAAAATCAGATAAAATATGATAAAGATTTCTTGTCCTATTTCGGATATATTAAGTAGAATGGCATTTCACTTCTCATGTTTGCACCTTTTCTGTGATAACTCAAAAGCAATTGCAAATATCCATGATTTACCTGACACGAGAGAGAACCACCTCTCGCTTTAAGCTTTGAGGTCAAGTCTTTGTGTTCAAAGCCTCCTTCTCTATCTTTCTTATGACAGTTCTTGCTTACACAGGGTCAGAGCATGACCGAGTCTACCTCCTTCACCATCTAGATTCACCTCCAGCACTTCATTTACTAGGCTGTCCCTTCTCGGGGGGTCAGTGGGCGGATGAGAACACCAGGTTCCCAAACCAGTGTTCTGATTTCCAAAAGCTTCTATTTCCAAAGGTCAGATGCTGCCATTGGCTAGTTGTGACTATTTTATTGAATTCACCTCACTTCCTGTGCACAATGGTATTCATAGATAGATGTTTGGTAAAGTGATGTTTCTGCTGAACTCTTGAGGAATTCTTTCCCACCATGTAAAAGTTCAAGGGAAAGAGAAAATGTGACATACTAATCCAAAGCAAGATTTATACACTGTATTTTGAGGAGATAATGCTACCCTTTTCAATATCATTCTCTCAACCTTGTGAAAGAAAAAAAACAAACGGAGACAATCACTCTTGGTTTCTGCATGATTTTACATATTTTCAGACTGGTGAAAATAAATCTTTCCTATGTTTCATTTATTTTGCCATCTGATATTTGAATAATCATATTTTAAATATTTCTGGTGACAGTGAATATTTGCCTAGTGTGCTTTTCACAGAGTCCTAGAAACAGACTGCCTATATTTATTTATTAATCAGTGCTACTTCACCACTCTCAGAGACAATGAATAAACGGTGCAACCGAAATTATAACCTAGTATTCCTCACTTCTAGTCATAAATTCCAACCACAAAACCTCATTCTTCTTTTTAAGGTATTGCTATAGGAAACTAGTCTTATTCTAAAAGCAAAACTCTAGGGATTATCTAAACCAGAAGGGATGATTATTTTTTCTTTTCTGAGCTGTGGCTTTGCCATCTGCTCTATTTCCCTTGTTGCACAAAACTGGTTTCTGTGACCAAGAAACTGAAGTTCTGGCAAAGAAATAGGATATCTTAGGATGATCTGAAGTTTTAGAGACCAGGGCATTTGAACAACTTCAATATTGAGATATCTGTATTTTACTTATGTTCCTATGAATTAGTTTTCCCAAGAACATTAAAATAAAGCCTCGGAACATTCAAAAACCACATTGTATTCCTAACTAATCAATGATGATTAAGAACAACTTCTTCACTCAGTTTATACTACGGATGATAGGGTATAGAGAATAATATTTTTCTATTGATTCTGGGTCACTTGTCTATTCTTAAAGAGTTTGTTTTTTATGTCCTCGATTTGGATATCGCCTTTAGGATAAATTACCACCAAGGGCATGAGAAAATTTTCTAAATTTTCTACTCCACCCTCTCATTCTGCAAACAGGAATTGGTTCCCTAAAGCTGTGCAAGACTGAACTCTCAATGAAAAGGATGTAAGATATATACATATATATATATATAATTGCACATGTGTGTGTTGGGGGGAGGGGTGGGAAAGGATCTGATGAAGGGTTTGGGGAAAGTGTGACCTAGATATGCTACTGAGAAAAAAAGAAGAGCATAAAAATAAACAATTATTATTTAATTTTTCCTGCAGTAAATCCTAGGTACTTATTTTAGAAATGAAAACAGGAATATTTATGGTGCTGGGAAAAAATTGATATCTTTCCTTGCTAAGGTCAAATGTTACTCAGGAGGAGATGGAGATGCCATAAAGGAGGACATTTAGTTAGGAGAAGACATTAAAAGCAGCCATAAGTGAAGAAGTGGGAGATTAGTGCAGTCAAAAAGGAAGTGGAGCCCTAGGAAGTGTAACAAACCTTGAAAGGAGGGCAAGACGTCCTGCAGTTTCTGGCGTGAGGGGGCTGTCCAGATCAAGGCTCACTAAGGACACCCACATGCATAGCAAGAGTTCTTGACGCTCTATAGGATCATCTGCCTAAATTTTTTTTCAGATATTTTCTATACTTCAGAGGGGGTATAGCTCAGGGGTAGAGCATTTGACTGCAGATATTTTCTATACTTTGTTGCATCTACAACAATTAAAATGCAGACTAACAGTTGGTAGTCAATAAATACATATTAAGTGAATGAGTGAATAAATGAATGAATAAATGAATAAAATGATATGAGAATGACTGAAACTTTTAAGCCTAGCATACCTTTACAAGCTTCATGGGAGAACAAGATAAATAACATATAATTATCTCCATTATAATAATAATATTTAAACATATGTTTAAAAAGTAATCTGTACCAGACACGCCAATGGTACAGCAATATACTACTAATATTATTGACAATCCTCACAGTCATTCATTAAAGTGATCATTGTTATCTTCTTTTAAGAGAGGAAATCTTCTTTTAACAGATATGCAGGATCCTTTGAACCAAGAGCATCTATAAAAGCAAGGTTATGTACATTTGACCCTGCCCCGGAGGACTTTGTACACTTTAACTGGAGTAAATTTAATGCTACTAAATTTAATGCTACTTGATCACATATTGCTTTATGTCAATTGAGAAACCATATCAAGTATACCTTTTACATAATTACTCTTTTCAGGATTGCTATATTTTCAATATATAATCATACTACTGTATATATTCAATGAAACATATACAACCTTTAAAAAGATGGTAACTTTTTTGCATTAAATTACTTTTCATGAGAGTAAGAGCTAAGGAAATCTACATCCATAACTATAGCTGTATCTATAAATTTACCTATAGATATGGGTGATAAAACAACTTTTTTATAAATATAATATAAATATAACTTTTTTAATAAATGTAAGTAGAAAGACTTACACCAATTTTTAATTCACCAATCTTGGGTAGACTGGCCCAATGTATGGTAAACATCTAAATAATTTTTTTCCTATCCATGCTCCATCAGCCTTATAGGCCAGATGAGTATTTCACAAATTATAGATTAAGAGCCTGCAGAAACTCTACTATGGCTTATTCAGAGTCAAGTTTACAGACAGAATAGATATCTCGTGGATGATCCGTGGAAAGAAGAAAACATGGTTTATCTGTGGAGGAAGTTGAAGGAGTTGTCTTTAAGAAGCTATAATATTGGGTATAAATTATACATTTATAGGTCTTTTCAAATTTGGCATAATTAAAATAAATAGAACCTAGCAAATGGAACTTTTTCATTTACTTATAGTAACTTCCCTCTTTATTAGCCCTCGGAAAATATTTTCCCACTGACTCAATTTCTTTACGATACCTCCAAATTCTAAAAGACGTTTCATTATATGCATATGTATGGAATCTGTGCTCTTATGTAACCTTGTGGACCACAACCAGGTATGTGCAGGCAGGCAAACTGAAGGTCTGGAAGTCTCAATATTACTTGGTAATATTGTAGGTAGTGCAGAACACAAGGTTAGGAGTTCTTGCCTAAGAACCAGAAAAACCCAATCTTGTAAGGTCTATAATTTTAGTGTTGGCAACAGGACATGTGGCATCTTTTTCTTAGCTTGATTTTGTATTACATTTCACTTCCCTTATTGGAATATTTTATACTATATGTCCCTCTGTGTCTATGAAATTCGTTCAATAAAAGTATCTAACACATAGTTTTTTGTGAGGATTAAATTAGTTTATATATATAAAGCATTTATAACATATCTGGCACATTGTCAATGCTACGTAAGTATCTGCAGTTACTGCTTGCTCTCTCTCTACACACACACACACACACAATAACTGGCTTTAATAGTTATCTCTAGAAATGATGCTGAAATTCATTATTTCCTGCATCAGATTTTACAGTATTTGAACGCCAGAAATTTATCCTACATCCCTTCAGTGTTCATTAAAAAGAGAGCACATATTAGATACATATGATAATCATAATCATGTTTCTTGGTCCTGAAAGGAAATAATGCATCCCAATATAAACTGTACCAACAATTAGTGCACTTTTTCTTTATAGCATTAGAACTGACATTTGAGTAATGGAAATAAAAATCTATGCTGGCATACCTGAAACTGTTAGATGTAAAACATAGCATAAAATATAACACCCAGTGCTCCATTCAGTACGCGCCCTCTTTAATACCCATCACAAACAATGAATCATGAAACACTACATGACAAACTAATGATGTAATGTATGGTGATTAACATAACATAATAAAAAAATAAATTAAAAAAATAAATAAAAAAGAAAAAATAAAAATAATTTGAAATGAAAAAAAAAACATAGCATAAACTAATTTCCCTTTAAATGAAAGTTGTAAACAAATTATAAATGAGTCAGCATTATCACTACTTCCACCAAAGAGAGACATGGATGATAGAGCCTCCATTACTATTTATGACATTATGTTATTTTTTCATTTTCTTGTACTAATTCAGTCTGTATTTTTTGTTTCAACCAGATAACGAATATCTTAGATCTTCATTAGTCCATTTTCCTGCCAATACAGGTTTACAAATATCTTCTCAGTTCTTCACATAGATGGAATACTTTAGACAATTCAACATGATGATTCCAGAATGTGTTACAAGAGAATGTAAATATTTGAGAAAAATAAATAGTAACCTGAAGCAAACTACTTGGGAGGCCTACAACAATGTAGATAACTCTTTCCCCTGTTCTCTTTAACTTTGCTGACTATTTAGGCATTGTGCTTCTGGCTAAGGATGGCAGTAGAAGAGCCAAAATTCTATAAGAAAAATTACTCCTGTGGTTTTGTTCTGGCTCCTGTAACAGCAATAAATTCAGGGATACCAGATATATTAAGATAATGTATTTTCATTAGATTTCTAACCGAATTGTGGATCCATGTGGTTCAGATAAAATGCATTCATGTACATAGATCTGAGATGCTCATCATAACTATACAGGACTCTAGTACCCTAGAGCACTATTCATCATTAGAATGAGCCACATTCATGCCTAAGAAAACAAAACCCAGTTTTTAATTTGGAGGGGAGACTTGAGCCAGGGCACTGTTTTGCTCTTCAGTGGAAATTTAGATACCAAGTCATTGTCTTTGGTAAGTTTTCCTGGGTCATCCTATGTTAATGTTGGCTAATTTGCTTCCAGATTCTTATGAGTTGAAGTTGTTTAAACAACTCTCCCAATTTTCTGCACTAGATTTCTCATGTGGCCTCTATTTTGAGTTCCTACCCTAGTCATCAGGCTACCGACTCATTTTCCTCGCCACCCAAGGTTCTGCAGATGCCTGAACCTATTAAGAACCCCCAAGATTTCTACTTGAGTTTTGTTTTCAAAACTTTATTTTATTTGTTTATTTTTTTAAAAATAGGCTCCACACCCAACATGGGGCTTGAACTCACAACCCTGAGAGCAAGAGTCTCATGCTGTACCCACTGAGCCAGCCAGGTGCCCCTGAAATTTTCAGAACTTCAAGTAGGGCTTAAAAAATTAAAAACTACCCCAGGTATGAGGGCTAGTAAACAACAAAGGTAAGTTTATAATCTCATCTAATCATATTTATTTGATTCCGAAGCTCATGTACATATTCTCTGAGCTATTACTTTTGCTCTAGCTTATGCTTCTTTTTCTGTGAATATAAGAAAAAGACCTCTGAACCAAATCTCAGAATTGTAACTATGTTCTTTTCTCTTCTTTGGGTATTCAGAGGGCTATGCAACTTTGTTAACAAATATTTTGAATGAACCAGAACTAAATATTTATGTTCTACCATGTCACCATACCTGGCCGACTATTGGAAACCTCCCTTCACATACCTCTCTGTCTGCACTACTCAGCTTAGCCTAGTACACTAAGCCAGTGACAGATCTCAGCCCTCCAACTCCCCAGTTTCCTCTCTGCCCCAAACTCACTACTTTGCTTCCTTATGAGCAAGCAATCTTGCTTGGATGAAGCTCACGATATGTTTTAAAGCACAGGAGATATAACTGGTATACAAGCTATATATAATAAATAATAAATACATCGCTAGAAAATTGTTAGAATCTCAGCATGAATGCTTTTTCTTGAATGTTGGACTAGGAATTAGAACATAATTTAGTAGGAAATGAGGGTCCACTAACCATTTGGATAGGTCAAAGTGGTGTTTTAGGAAATTTTATGGTAGTACTGCAGGAGCAGGGAAAGCAAGAGGCCATTCTGGCATTATACAGCATGAGTGAGAATGGATATGAAAAAGTGACTTCAAAATTAAACAGCTTTAGTGTGAGCCTGTTACTGTGGAATATGAAATCATTATCCTCTGGCAAATTTGGGGAATTTACATTTTTGAGTTAAGAAGAAATACATAAAAAACAACAACAACAACACAAGAATGACTTATGAGTATCCAGTAAGAAAGAGGTACTGCCTAAAATTGGACTGAAATGGGAGGCCAAATACAACTCAAAAAAATTAAAAACATAATTGAAAAGAAACTTGAAGTGCCAACTGGCACCCAAATGGAAGGAAATTGCTTTAGTTGGTGAGTGAGAAAATAGGGATGATGAATTAGCTGAGGTTTGATCACCAGAGGACTTGCTAAAATGTTTCTGAAATGATGTGAATATTATATACAATAGCTTATTGAGAATATTTACAACCTTAAATATAAGCATTACTTAATCATTGATGTGTCCATCAAGTCACAGTTATAGATTGTTTATCATACACATAGAAATGACAAAGATTACACATAGAAATGACAAAGATTATAAGTGAAATATAGTCAAATTTACGAAAGTCATTTCATATTCCTTCATTTAATTTTCAGGATATTGGGTAAAAAATTCTTGTTAAATTAATTTCACCAATTTTAGCAAAAGGTATGATGCCAAATTTTAAAATACATTATTAAGTATATTGTTTTAAAATATGTTTTTAAACTCTCTTATCTCTATTCAACTTTCCTACATATGTGCACATTGCACACACAACTGTGTGATTATCAACTTTTTGATGATAGAGATCACTATATAGGTTTTCTAAATTCCCAGAACCTAGTGTTTTACCTAACACTGAGTAAATTTGTCAGAAAACAGTAATAAACTAAATCCTGTACTTAAGCCAACAAAGTGTCTGTTATTTTTTAGCAATAGTTCCTGGGTCTTTAAAAATGGAATTTTACTTCTAAGTATTCCTACATAACATAGACCTATGCTTGAAAACACATATACTTCTACTTGTAATTCCTAATAAAAATAAAGACATTATAATGTCACAATTAACAAGATGATCTTTAGCTCATGACTATGTCTGTACAAAACTGTGGAAGCCAAAGCTAAAATAAAAGTGATTCAGTGGTCATTTAAAATGACTAAAATATTTAATAAAGCCACCAAATATTCCTTAACACACACGCACACAAACACACACTCAAACACACTCACAAGGACTATTTAACAAAATTAAATCGGCATTGTTTTTTAGTCACAGCTATGAAATGCCAAGTTGTAATTTTAGGGCAGAGAACACTTTTTCCATTTTTAAATCATATTAAGTGCTTGTTTATATTTCTCACAATTAACAGCCTGATTGGTGTATTAATTTCTATTTTTTGTTTGTAACCTGTCTGATTTTTTTATGCAATAAATATGCAAAGTGTATTTGAATTGCATTAGGGCAGCTTAAAAAATGGAAATGGTGGCTAGGTAATTCTTACTTTGTTTCTGTTCTTTAGATGTTATTGAAGAGAATAACTGAATTAGATAAAAACTTTTCTGCGCTCAACTCAGCAGAGAACCACTGTTTTTAGACACGCCTTCCATATTAGCATCCTGTTTATTCTGGTGAAGCTGCCTGTCATTGCAATTTGGCCCTCTAGATACAGAACCAGGTCCCTATGACCATGGTGATTTGTCTGTCAGGTGGAAGTACCAAACTACCAACCAAACTACCTGAGCGAAACAGAGTCCTTCCCCAGGAGATAGATATATAGTATCTATACACACACACCACACACACACACACACACACGTATATATATTCAACACACACACATATTCATATAAATACCTATGTATATATATTCAAATATATAACATTTGTATAATTTTAAAATAATATAATTATATAATGTTAAAACATATAACATTTATACATACATATAAACAGGAAAGGGAATATAATTAATATAATATGTAATATATGTAAAGAAAATACTCAGCATATGTACACATACACATATAGACATATAGCATGTGTGTGTGTGTGTATTGTGACGTTTGCTCTCCCACTTCCAGTTTGAAATGGAATGGTCTCCCTGCAGTAAGGGATTGAAGCCCAGACAGTTTTAGGTCCAAATGAGATAGGAAGGCTCAGTGGACTATTTGAGTGCCTGCTTCAGTAAAGTCTGAGGCAAACCTCTATCCATCTCCTTCCCAGTATTCTACCTCTTTCTTAGGCTAAATTGAGTTCAGTTTATGTAATTTTCATCCAAAGGGTTTCCTTGACTTTCTCAGCTAGACAGGCACTTACTATCAGAGTTGTGAACAATTTACAGCCCTCTATTACTCTACTTTTTCTTTCCTCTCAAGACAGAATGTCAGAATAGAAGCAAAAGGGTTATTTTTATAGGCTTAACCTAAATGTGTTCTGATTTACTTTAAAGAAAATCATTTGCAAAGTTTGCTCCTTTAACAAAGATCAAATTACTTGAAATTCACCTCTAACTAATCATGACCCATCAGTGTATCCACACCACTCCTGAGAATTGCAATGCCACCTCAAGGAAAACGAATGGTTCTAATTTGCTACTCATACGTATGGCTGATCATTGGCAACCTCAGAGGGACTCCTCCTGCGAACAAAATGAATCTTACTGTACAACTAGTAGAAGGCTTTTCTTACTCTCACTGCTCTTTGCTCCCTCCCTCCTCTCCTTCTTTCTTTCTCTCCTTCCTTCCTTCCTTTCTTCTTTTCCTCTCCCTTACCTCCTCTCCCCTCTGCATCTGTCCCCTACCTTCCCTTCCCATTCTCTCTCTTTTTCTCTTTGGAAATTCTCCTTCCTTCTGGTATCCTGGATCAAAAAATAGCCTGAAATTGTCAACTGGCAAAAAAAAAATTATATATATACAAACATATATACATACATACCAAATTATTTAGCAGTATTTATCATCCTACAGAGCTAGAACACTCTGTTCCTGATATATCTGATTTGGTTTAATTGTTGGAATTAAAATGCTAATTATTTGATATATAACTTTAAAAATATATGTTAAAAATAAAATAAAAATATACGTTAAGAAAACCTAAGAAGTGAAACATAGCTTTGAAGTAGTTTATCCTTGGACACAATATCCATGTCATTAGTTCATATAAACCCTGATCAAAACTGGGCCAGATACAGGCATATGAACTGATGGAGATGGGAATTATGTGAGGTTGGCCTTTTAGCATCACAGAGATTTTAGAGCTTCCAGGGACCTAGGAGATAATATAGTCAAATTCTCCAATTTTAAGGATAATTGAATTTAAATCAAGAGAGGTTAAGGGAATTACATTTAAAAAAACAGCTAATTGATGGCAGAGCACAGATTAAAATCGGGGTCACCTATCTCTCAAGTCAAACATCTTACCTCTGTAACATGTTCTACGTTAGCCTAAAATAAAGTTAATGAGATAAACATCATATTATTATTTATTATTATTATTATTTATTATTATTTAGGTTTGCACAGGGCACAGATGTGATTCTGTGGCAGAAAGAACTTTTGGCTAAAATAGTGACTTTAATGTCTTTAGAAATATGCATGCTTTTGTCTATCAACTTCCATAGAATATATAAACAGGTTATAGTAATTATTTTATAATAAAAAGTAACTTTTTAAAAGAAGCATCATTTAACTGCTGAAAATAAGGATAAAGCATTTTCTCTAGGATGAATTCACATTGTTTCAAGGCAAAAAACATTTTTCTCTCCTACAAAACTTGTTGAGCAAGTATAGCTTGAAGCAGGAATATTTAGATGGAGAATATGATTTGGTATCCCCCTGAGGTAAGATCAGTTTTCAAAGGATTCAGCTTGGAAATCTTCTCAAATGATTTACCTGCTTGTCTGGTTGGTCGTGAGAATCGAGGTGGCACTGAGTCTTGTTTTACTTTTCCACCTGGGTGGGCTTAATTCTGTGAACCAGGTACAGAAATTTCTGTGAATTACTTTCCATGAAAAATTTGCTTTTGGCATGATGGAAAATAAAGACTGAAACACCTGTGTACCAAATACAAACAGCTGTGTGCCTTATAGACTCGCTGCAGCGTATACCACATACTAGACCTTTGTTTGACCTGCCCGTGAGAGTGAATGCAGGCGAAGAGTGAACCAAGGGAAGATGACAAATCTGAGAGCTAAATTCCACTCCCCTGGTTCCTCCCAGCAAGTCTGAAGGGCTTTTTTCTTTAGGATCTAGTTTGCTGTTCATTGGCTTGAGCCACAATCTGTCTTTTTTTCTGTTCTTATATACATCAATCTTTTATTGATTTGTTTTGCTTTCCTGATTGGTAAATCTCAGGGACACATTAAGATTGTGGGGGGTGTGTGTGTGTGTGTGTGTGTGTGTTTTAGGGGAAAAAAGGAATAAGAAACACTGCAAATATTAAATTTTAAAATAACCTATTAATTAAAGTTTTTAAGAAAGATAGTTAAAAAGAAGCACAATTTATAGACTGAAATTGTGTTTCGTGAGTTCTAGCCACAGAGCAATTTCTATACAATGGAACTTTCAAGTAGATTACTTCTCTTAATCCCTGGGTAGCTGGTTCACCTGGTGAATAGGCTGGTATTTGTCATATGACCAGGACCCAATTTCTCTACTATTTGTTCATACTTCTGAAGCAATTTGCTATCATGGGACAAATTGAAGAATTATTATCTTTCGTAAGACCTACATAGAGACTATATATTGCAGACAATATCATCTTTTCTCCTAATCTCATTCTGATTTCCTCTCTCCTCTTTCTCTTTCTCTGTTTACTTTTTAGTTACCTCCTCTGAAGTGCACTAATTTCAAAGACACGATACATACCCATTTGAAGCTACTAAGATATGGACCTACGAAACAAAACTGGTTCAGCAGTTTCAACCCTAGTCAGAATTAATACTTCCGGACAGTCACATTCACTAAATCTTGAATAGAAACATCAATGTGAATAAAGGAAAAAATCAGATCATCAGACTTATAAAGAAGTTCTATCTGGTTTTTGAGTATTATTAGAAACTCATTTTGCCAAATGTCCAGGTAATTCTGATACTTGGGCAGATACTAGTAACACAATCATAAACTTCCACAAGCACTGACTATCCTTTGTTTCACAACAATGGCCCTCACCTTTAACCTTAATCATGGAAGATACAGGAGGGCCTGGTGAAA
Source organism: Mirounga leonina (assembly GCF_011800145.1). Taxonomy (NCBI): domain Eukaryota; kingdom Metazoa; phylum Chordata; class Mammalia; order Carnivora; family Phocidae; genus Mirounga; species Mirounga leonina. Next base: position 12,816,005 of record NW_023270451.1, read on the forward strand.
TGGGCTCAAATCTGGCAGCACTCTTCAAAGGTTATGTCTCACTGAAATCCAGCCAGAAAAATTATCCTCAGAAATTCAGGAACACACACACTACCAAAGATGCAAATATTTTGATTATAATAACATGCTTCTTATAATGCAACCTTTGTCTTTGATGTGAGGAAATAATATGTATAACATCAGGATTCCTTTCAACTACTAAACACAGTGTGTTTGCCTGTCACTGTCTTTCTCACCAATTTATAACCTTTTTTAAGGCAGGTACTGTGTCTGTTCTGTTGAAAGATAAACCCAGAGTGTCCCGCACCTTGGCTGCTGCAGCTTGGATAATTGATGGAATTTATGAATATAATAACTAAAACAAAACATTCAATTATCTTGGTAAAGTTATATCATAGCTTATGTCTATTGGGCCATTATAATTGATCACATAAAAAGCAAAAAACCAAAGAAAATTTAAACTTGTGAAAAGAAAGCCAGACATATTTGAGATAATTTCACATGTACCTGTTGTCAATTTTATGGAATTTGAAATTTTTTTGCAGTAACTAAAGACCTAATATTTTAGATGCTTGTCACTTTACTAGTTTGTTAACTAAATAATTTATAATCACTTATAATTATATAATGGGCTGTTTATATCCATTATTATCAGCAATTAATACTAAACTCAGCTGAGAAATAACAGTAATAGAGTAAATATATTTATTATTCAATTCAAATATGTTAAGTGACTTTGGCTAAAAGAACTTGGTTTAAGGAAGTAGGCAACAGAATAAAACTGTATTGGTAATAACATCTTGGGACATTTTTAAATATCATTTTCCTTCACTAATACTATTTATTGGCTTTATTTTACTCTTCAAGTTGTATCACTCATATTGATTGTAAATGAGACTAGATTACAAAGTCTGGTGCTGAAAGATATTTTCCCACACTTCTACCAAGTTAACCATAGTACAGGCAGGTCAGATTACACCATTATCTCTGAGCATCTGGAAAACTTATACTATTTAGTCCCTAGGTACTAACAAGAAACTCTTCAGGGAATTTTCTATTTTTCTAGCCCAGCTTTTTTTTTTTCACCTTAAGAAATAAATAATAATCATGAGCTGAAATGTAAAGGCAGTTATTTTCCAACAGTATATTATATCATCCAAATGGCAAGAGTGATGATTTTCAACATTGTACTTCTGAGTGTATGTCTATCTCATTTCAGAAATATGCAGTATGGTTAAAATTCATAGATAGATAGATAGATAGATAGATAGATAGATAGATAGATAGGCAGATAGATAGATAGACAGATCTATATGTCCATCCTAGAATCACAGATTTCATATTTGAGAATATCTCAATATTTGTCAGGTTCTTTGTTAACCAGGTCTTTTGCCAATGCATTAATGTAGGAGTGAAAATAACACTGCTATTTCAGACACAGAGAAAGGCTCAGATAACTGAGCAAGGGAAATGTAAATTCAACTAAAATTTCAAAAAATGCTTCTTAATACTATCTTTGCTCTTCTTTAAACTTAGGTATTCATATCAAGGCCAACAGCATCCTAGAAATAGTAGTATCCCAGCAATATTCCTCCATCCTGGCAATTTCCAAAATGTTTTCTGTGGCAGATTAGTTTCCTGGAATATTAATAGTTGTTACTCAGAGTAAAGTTTCTGAAATTTAAGATGCTGAAGTAATGGTGAAATAAAGAAAGTCAAACAACAAATTTGGCTACTGTAAGAAATTCTAAGACCATTAAGTATGTGAATGTGCAATGTGAATTTTAGGACAGTAATAAAGTGTGAAAGTTGTCCTACATTTACTTGAGAGTGGTATCTTTTCCCATGGCATATTGGGAAATCAGTGTTCCAAAGACTACCTTTTGGGAAAAGTTTCCCCCATCTAAACCATCATTATGTAAAAAATACCAGATCTGTTGTAGGCAGTGCTGGGGACGCTGAGAGAACAATTGCATATGATTGGACATTCTCTGAGTAGAATATACACACCTGCAATTTAAGTTGTTGACAGCATTCCCTGCCAAATGTCTGCTATGTTTAGTAAGCTTTGTGTCCTCCTTCACATTTTTTCTTCTATATGAAGAGTCATGTTTGACAGATAACCTTACGTTTCTTTGATTTCCACAGGGGCGTTCAATTGCTGGTTCAGTTGACCCCTCCCCAAAAGTCCTTACCCGTCTCATTCTGTGGGTCACTCACATTTCATCACTCATTCTCCAAAGTTTGTTAATCTTAATTCTCTTCCGTTTAAATAAAAAAAAAAATGATAGTATATTTACACAAAATGGCAAAGAACAACTATGTAAGTTTTATTTCCTTCATATAGACTTCCAGAGTATGTTTAACTTGTCCCAGGCAAACCTACGTGGACGATCCACTTTGCAGTTTCCAGATTTGCCTTCAAGGCTCTCCAGGCCACTCTTACTCAGCTTGGTTAAGTGGCTTCCTCCTGTTGGTTCTGCCTTTCCTTCGGTCAGTAAACAATGTGCAATGCAGGAAAGGTCTCTGAAATTCCTAACAATTATTTCCCCCTCTTCCCACAATTAGGGAGCAGAGAGAGGAGAGAGAGGAGAGAAAAATACACAGTTCTGCTTAGACTGTCACTTTGCATCAGTATGAGAGGGAGCACATATTCCCGGCCTGAAAGGGGCTGCCGGGAATAATTAAGCACGGGGCTAAGAGTGAACCTGGGAAACATTCCAGTATTTCACAAGTCAGGTCTTCACTGTGTGATCTCCAACATAATGAAAAAAAGTTTTTTTGTTTTTTTTTTTACCAGAATATATGGTCATTCATCTTAAAATTGTATACATGTACTGTACTTATACATTACATACATTATGAAACACCCAAAAGAGAAATTTTAAGTTCATGTGATAAACAGGGTGACCAAATGATTTATTTTCCAAACAGGGTCTCTTTTGAGAACAAAAGGGGGTGCTATTAATAATTATATTGAGATAACTGTTGTAAATTGAAACTCGCCGAGGCAAAGCTGAATGGAGGAAATGTCTAACAAAGAAAATTAAATTAAAAATATTTCAAATGTCTTACTAATTATACTGGCTTTATACTATTATTAGGTAATATCTCAAAGTACAATATACACTGGGGGCTAAATTCACCATTAACTATGGCAATATTAATCTATCTTTCAAGTAGATATTTTGATTTTAGGGGTTTCACTTTACTGCTTAGTAAGTCTGATTATATCATCATTATTTTTTTTCTTATAATTAAGACCGAGGAAGACTTTCTGTAAGAATTAAAAGGGTTAGCTCTGTCACTTTTAGTTTTGTTTTCTTTTATTTGCAAAAATGAATTTGCAAAAATATTTTATAGTCTCTATTCTGTTAGCTTAATTATTGCCAGGGAACATAATAAATAATAAAATCCATAAATCCAATCCACCTACCAGGTATTGATGACAGACACTTCAAACTTTTACCTCAGGTTACCAGGTATTAATAACATGAGACAATCTGAGATTTGGATGAAATAAAAGCACCAATGTGAATATGATATTACATATACGTAAAGCTTTATTTACTTCATAGTTTTAAGACAAATATAAATAATAGTTCTTTTTTTTTTTTTTTAAAGATTTTATTTATTTATTCATGAGAGACAGAGAGAGAGACAGAGGCAGAGGGAGAAGCAGGCTCCCCGCGGAGCAGGGAGCCCGATGCGGGACTCAATCCCAGGACCCTGGGATCATGACCTGAGCCGAAGGCAGACGCTTAACCGACTGAGCCACCCAGGCGTCCCTATAAATAATAGTTCTAATCTTTCCGAATTCCAATAGCGTGTATCTTCTGTACTGCTTGGGGTGCACATACCTACTGTTAAAGCTTATCTAGACCAGTGCTTTGTCAACTGTCATGTACATACGACTACCTGAAGTTCTGGGGAAAATACAGATTTTGATTGAGTGGATCTGGAGTATGGTAAAAGATTCTATATTTCTACCTTCTCAAGTGTTGCTGGTCTAAGCACCACACTTTTAGTTGCAAGACCCCTAGACTTAGACTCTGTTTAACACAGTAATCACCAGGCACATGTGACTGTTGAGCATTTAAAATGTAGCTAATCTAAATTGAGATTGACTGTAAATATAAAATACACACCAGATTTCAATGGCAGTATGAAAAGGAATGTAAAATATTTCATTAATAATTTTAATATTGATGATATGAAATAATAATTTTGACCCTAATGATATATAAATGGTATTTAATATTGAGTATGGATGTATTAATAATTTTTAATATGACTATGAGAAACTCCAAAATTATTTGTGTGTCTCACATTATATTTTCTTTGGATGCTGCGCTCAAGTTCACAGAACCATATCCTCATTATATAAAGTGATAGTGAAAACGCTCATTATATGCCTCAATTAATATTTCCAGATTTGCCTTTTGCCACTCCCCATTCCATGCCCTAAGTTTCAGCTACATGATGTTATTTAGTATTCACCCAAAATTTATTCTTTCATTTGTTTATTCAATAAATATTTATTGAGCATCTACAGTGAACCAGGCAACACTAGTAGGTAATGGGGGTATAGCAGGGAAAAGGATAGATATGGCCCAGCTTCAGTGAACAAATTATCTCTAATTCTTATTTCAAAAAGGAAAATTCCTTTTATCTCTTATATCCCTCTCTCTCTCTTTCTCTCTCTCTTTTTTTTGACGGTACTTGCTGGCCTCTTAATCTGTACTTCTACAGTGACTTGCATGTATTTCACAAAAAGCATTTCCTAATGTTATATTTAATATATACTGTATTAAAACTCTTATTAACTATATGTTTTCCCAAATACAGATTGTTAACTAAGTCTTTGATTGTATAATTTAATCACCATATCTTCCATTAAAAGCACAATTTCCAGCATATAGGTACTGAATAAACCAATTTTTAAGTGGATTCACTATTTCAAAAATAAGATGGTAAAAATTTTAAACATCAGTCACTTCCACAATCTAATTTTAAAAATCAATGCTTATTTTAATTTGATTGCCATTTGGCATGGTTCACTCTAGCCTTCCTTCTGTTATTATAAATATCTTATGTAATAAGGTACTGTCAAGCTCAGCAGGTTTAAAATCAATTCAGCAAAATTTGAGCCATACTTAATGACTATATTAGACTTCAAGCAATTCATTTAGTCTTCTTGAATACTGGTCTTCTCATTATTAAAAGGGGTTTTTAATTACTATGGCATGTTTTTGTTGAAAAGACTAAAAGATTCAAATCATGAAATAGTGCCCAGTTTATAGCAATCCCTCAATAAATATGAAATCTAATTGGTTAAGTCTTAGTCATTTCATTTCCTTTTTAGTAACTAAATGTAAGGTAAGGCATTAGACCACCTTCATGTTGTGGGTAAAACTTATGGATTTATATTTACCTAATGTCAAGTAGTATCATTTCCCTCCACTTCAGTTATTTGAGGTGTAAAATGAGGGGACTGGAAAAATCCTTCTATTTTTAAAAGTCAATGAGTATTTGGAGATGATGATAAAGTCTTGAAAAAAATTAGCAACAAAAAGCTTTTTAATTCTCTTCTTTCTTTTGTTCTTCCCTCTCTCCCATTTCAGTCCATAGTCATTGTACAGTCACAGCTGATAATAGATTAAAAATGAATCTATTTATAGGTCTTATGGACATGAAAAGGATAATAATGAAATACCATGAACAACTCTATACCCACAGGTTTTATAAACTAGATGAAATGGGCCAATTCCTTGAAAGATAATAATTTACCAAAACTCATATAAGAAGAAAAGTTCTATATGAATTGGCCCATATTAAAGAAATTTAATCAATAGCTAATAACCTTCCAAAGCAGAAAGCATCAGGCCCAGATGGATTCAGGCATGAATTCTACCAAGTGTTTAAGGAAAAAATTATATCAATTTTCTATAATCTTTTTCATAGGATAGAAGCAGAAGGAATACTTCCTAATTCATTTTATGAGTCCAGCATTTCCTTATTACCAAACTAGACAAAGAATTACAAGTAAAGAATATTACAGATCAACATTTTTCATGAACAAAGATGCAAAAATCTTCAACAAAATATTAGTAAATCAAATCCAACAAGGTATAAAGTGAATTACACACCACAATCAAGTGAGATTTATCACAGGTATGCAAGGCTGATTCAACATTGAAAAATCAATTAATATAATCCATCACATCAACAGGCTAAAGAAGAAAAACAACATGATTGTGTCAATAGATGCAGAAAAAGCATTTGCCAAAAATCCAACATCCATTCATGATAAAAACTCTCAGTAAATTAGGGATAGTTGGGGGCCTTCCTCAACTTAATAAAGAATATGTATGAGGGCGCCTGGGTGGCTCAGTTGGTTAAGCGACTGCCTTCGGCTCAGGTCATGATCCTGGAGTCCCTGGATCAAGTCCCGCATCGGGCTCCCTGCTCGGCAGGGAGTCTGCTTTGCCCTCTGACCCTATCCCCTCTCATGTGTTCTCTCTCATTCTCTCTCTCTCAAATAAATAAATAAAATCTTTAAAAAAAAAAAAAAAGAATATGTATGAAAAACGTACAGTGAACATCATATTCAGTAGTGAGAAACTCAAAGTTTTGTCTGTATAAAAAATCCAAAAAAATCAACGAGAAAACTCCTGGGACTAAGAAGTTATTACAGCAAGGTTGCAGGATACAAGGTTAAGAAACAAAAGTCAATCTCATTCCCCTATACGAATGAACAAGTGGATGAATGAAACAAAACAGATACCCCAGAAATAAACCCCCTCCTTAGATATAGTCAACTCACTTTGACAAAGAAGGAAAGGCAATACAATGAAGAAAAGATTACTTTTCAATAAGTGGGGCTGGATCAACTGGACATCCACATACAAAAAGATAAATCTAGACCAGATTTTACCCTTTAACAAAAATTAACTGAAAATGGATCACAGACTTAAATGTAAAATTTAGTGTATAAACACCTAAAAAACAACACAGGAGAAAACCTAGACGACCTTGGGTGTGATGATGACGTTTTAGACAAAACACCAAAGGCATGATCTCAGTGACTCAGCTATGAACTTGGTAACAAATGTTCCACTCTGGTGGGGATGCTGATAATAGGAGAGGGTATGTATGTGTGGGGGTGGGAGGTACATGAGAGATCTCTGTACCTTCCCTTCAATTTCGCAGCGAATCTAAAATTTTCTGAAAAAAAAAATGAAGTCTTAAAATATTTGAATCTATTAATATGAAGTCATGGTTTAATATATAGTATAAATATAGATACAGAGATAGATGTGAAGCTGTGTATGTGCATGCATGTGTGTGAATATTTGTACTTCCTAGTTCTTTCTGTCCACTGAGAGGGCCTATGAGTAGCAAAACCCCAATAGCAAGAATTACATCTAGCACTCAGATCTTGGTTTCCACACACTATTTTCCATTGAAAGGAACCAGGGCTCCTTGAAGAAATGGCTAATTTCTGAGCTGCAGCAGAGAAAGTCCTAGAACATCGTGTTGTCTCAGATAGTAATGAAGTACTTAAAGAATGATCTGGATATTCAAAATTATTAAGGGTCTAGCTAAAAGAACTCTCACTGGTCAACTGTGGACAATTATAAAAATGATTCTAATACACTGAATAAAATTGGCATCCATTGGTTCACACTGATATAAACAACTGAATAAATGAAGCGGGAAAAGATAAATATCTTCCTTACAGTAGAATATCAACTAATAAATGCATTGGTATGAATAATATTAGCAAATAATCATCAATAATGACCAAAGTAATACTACAGGCAAGAAATATCAATAGTTTCTAAAATTAATGAGAGAAGTGGGATGAGGAAAAGAATATTCATTTAGTTTCAAAATATCTTTCTGCAAAATACTTACTGATTACAAAGAACAAAATAAATGTACCTTTCTAGTAGAGAAACCTGGCAGTGGCCACCTTAATCAAATACTAAATTTAACACCACACAAAATGGGACACATCAATATCATATGCTCATTGATAGGATACAACAAGGATAAGATATCATGTCTGTGCATTCCTGGCCAAAAGGCATAAATTAGGTATAATCTTGAAGGAACACTAGACAGTCCTGCATTGAGGAACATTCTACAAAATGCCTTATATATCTTCAAAAATGTCAAGGTTGTGAAAGTCAAGGGAAAAATGAGGAACTGCCCTCAAGGAAGGAGACGAGAGTGACATGACCCTTGGGTACAAGGGCGCAAGCTGGACTGGATTCAGTTGTGATCACTGACCGTGCAATTGGCAAAAGTGAATGGTGGGTGAAGGGCATGTGGTTGTTCTTTGTAGCATTTTTGCAATTTTTTGGCAAATTTGAATTTTTTTTCAAATAAAATTAGTTTTGCTAAAAAGTTGAAAGCAAAACAAAGCAGAGCAAAGTATTGAGGGTTTTTGTGTTTTTTTTGAAATAATAGAAGGTAATAAACATTTTTTGCAGGTAGTCAAATGTATCAGAATTTGAAGCCAGTAATGATTATATTTTTCCCTTTCTTGTGCAGACAAGTAACCTCAAATTTATGTAGCTTATTCCTAATAAAAATCATGTCAATATTGTTTGATCTCCCAATCTATTTAGATATTTTTCACTATATATTTTCCATAGCATTCTGTATGCACCTCTATCAGCACAAATCACAGTGTCTCTTGAGCTCAGATATGAGCTCTTTGGTGGGAGGAAGCTTATTATAAAAGATCACTATATCACTGCAATGAATATCAGAGATAAAAGTTACAGTATGTCCAGATTATGAACTATGTATTTTTTTATCAATGTAAAAGTAACTTTGTCCTATTTAACCTTTTTTTTTCACTGAAGTGTTTATACAGAAATATTAAAATTGCACTGTCATTTTTGTTCTCATTTTAATGACCAGGTAGAGTTTCGCCCATTATCTGGCTTTTAATTTTTCTGTTAAAATTTACAAATTTCCAGGGGCACCCGGATGGTTCAATCAGCTGAGCATCTGACTCTTGGGTTTGGCTTAGGTCATGGTCTCATGGGTCTTGGGATCTTCCCGCTCAGCGAAGAGTCTGCTTGCGAGTCTCTCCCTCTCCCTCTGCCCCTCTCCCTGCTTGCTCTCCCTCTCTCTCTCTCAAATAAATAAATAAATAAATATTTTAAAAAATTAACAAATTTCTATAACACCAAATTTTAGGCATTTCATCTCTCAAACAGCATATCACTGAGTTTATTTTTTTTCTTTTTACCCCAAATAAGAGAATGTATCTTTGAAGATGGAATTTTGCCACTTGATGATTATAACTCATATGCTTCTTTCTTCTTTTCTTGAATCCTGTGCATCCTTGACATCTCTTTTATTCTTGTTATATGGGTTATGTTCAATTTGATCTTAAATTCACTTGTATGTAAGAAGATGCATATTGTGTTTAAAATTTGACAGTGATTGCTCCTAAGTTTTTCAAAAGCATTTATAAAACCACTGTCATTGTCTCTGATTGTTTAAAGATTTATTTCTTGGATAACTCAATTCTGAAACAAGGATTATATTCTCTTTTCCCTTCTTCTCCATTACTGGAAGAATTGGATGGAGACGGGTGAGATTGGTATAATGATCATCAATAGAAGTCTGGGGTGCTAAAAGGGAAGAAAGCTAGCCCTTGAGCTAGCTAGTGAGCTAGTGAGCACTTGAAGCAAGTAGGGGGCAGTCTGGCGAGACTGCTGGGCATGATCCATTGCTACTCCCAGGGAGTCAGGGCAGCTGTGTGGAAGTCAGTTAAGATCTGGAGTTAGTGTGTGAATAATTAAGTGGGCATCACCGACTTAGGACCGGATAGGAACATCCTACTCCTCCCTCCAAGAAAACAGGGGAAAATAGTTTAGTTCATCAACAGAAGCCTGGGTTTCTCACATTCAAACCATATTTTTCTCGATTTGTTCCAATTTAAAATTATCAATTTCTCATAAGCTTTATCATTAAACAATATAATATGTTTAATAGAACAGCCTTTGTAGCCACATTTAGTAGGTTCAAATTCCAACTCTTGTTGATTAGCTATAAAACCGTCAGGATTTTACTTAACTTCTGACCTTAATTTCTTCAGCTGAAAAATGAGGATAATTTATAGATTATAATAAAATATTTTCAAAGATAAACTGAGTCACTACATACGACTATGTTTGGCTGACATGATAAGAACTCAGTAAATGTTCACTGTCATTATTACGGTGCTTTTTGTTAGTGTTGTGACATTTTTGTTTGTTTCATGTTTTTTAAATTCTAGTTAGTTAACATATAGTGTAATATTGGTTTCAGGAATAGAATTTAGTGATTCATCACTTACATAACACCCAGTACTCATCACAAGTGCCCTCCTTAATACCCACCCCCCGCCCACCTCCCCTCCAGCAAGCCTCCATTTATTCTCTGTAGTTAAAAGTGTCTTGTGGTTTGCCTCCCTCTTTTCTTTTCCTTCCATGACATTTTCTTTTTCTTTCGTATCTTCATGGATAATTAAAAGAACAGAGAAGTGGCCATTAGGCTGCTCCCCAGAATCTATATTAAAGTATAATATTTTGACCATCCATTTCAAATGATCATTTCCGTAACATTCAAAATTGTCTGGGCTCTTTACTGCCCCAGGCCTACATTACCAAAGGTGACACATATCAACACCCCCATCCACACCTACTCATCATCTTTTTCTGGAATAAATCCACCTTTTTTAATTAGCTTCAAAGTAAATTCACATTTTAACACCACTGCTGGACTCTCAAAGCTAGTTAACAAATCTTTTTTTTACCCCTAATTTTCTAGAGGACTCCTTGTTGCATTTCTTCTTGTGGCTGTTACAAAGCACTTCCAGTCTCTTTAAAATCACCACATTATTTCTCAAATCTCCAGAAAAGCTCCCTCTCCAAAAGCTTTTTAAGCAAACTCCTTTTTATGTTAGTGATTAAATGGATATTTTTATAATCATCTTTGTGATCTTTTTTCTCAATCTCAAAACTTGTTGAAATTTCATGCTATCTCTATTGACTTTCTCCTCCATCTACTAACAAACATAATTAAATCTTTCCAATCCTAAAACATCTTCTGTCACCTTCCTTCCTTAATGTTGGAAACCTCTACTCTCATTCTCTTGTGCTGCCTTCTTTACTCATTAGATAACCTTGAACCAGGCTTTCCTAGAGGATAAATATTTGTCTTTCTATATAGTAGCAGTTGTGCTCTCTCTCTTTTAAAAAATAAAGTATTATGACAAAATAAATTTTGGAAAAAAGTGAATAAAATTATGTAAATTAAATATGAAAATTATGTAAGTTATACAGAAGGTTAATATGGATTGTTAATGTTCAAAAATTATGTATGGGTGTGCATGTGCATGACTGTGTATTTGTGTTTGAGAGTGTCAAGGTCATGGGTTGTATTGGGTAGTCTGGCTTCCTAACCTACTTGAACACTTAAATCTTTGTTCTCAGAATACCCAAGATGATACCATTCTAGAGTCAGTATGCCAATGAACACATGCTGACCACTGACGCAATCCACGCAAACACAGATACACAGGTGTTAAACTGTGTGTTGGTATTTCTAAATGAATGTATCAGGCTGAATTTATAGTAAAGTCTAAATTGAAGTGAAATTTCAACACCTATATTCTCTTCTGAAGTAAGTGCTATGTGTATCTGTTTCTGAGTGTTTGCTTTACCTCCTAGCTGACTATGGTTAGTAAGAACAGCAAAGGGACCATCTACTAGGGAAATATTTAACCTGGTTCTCCTGATTGCCAAAGACTAGCAAGTACTACATTTTCCTTTCTTCCCCCAAGTATTATGATTCAGGAACAATCTGAAAAGTGGACTTTGAGGTACTAAAACATAGGCAAAACATCAGATACAGCCCTAAATCTATCCTAGTTGACAATATCAGCAACTAAGATCATTAGACTTTACCTACACAATTTTGAGGTCAGAGCAGACAGGGCTAGGTAAATAGATGGTCAACCTTAGGAGGGTAAAATGCTTCATTTCCTCACACTCATCAAAACTTAAAAACAACTCTAGGCCTTCAATTTGAGTGTCTATTTTGTAGAGTATTGAGCAATTCAAACGGAATGCTGTTTAATCCCCTTTAATCATTGTATCCTATGAAGGGAATGACTTTTTCAAAGTTATAAATAACAAAGGTCATGAGGTAGGAGAATGTGCTTATTTTTAAATCTCACTATCAAAACTTTTTCCAATTTTCGAGATGATTTTATTTTTTTTTCTGATTGATGGGCCTATTAAGTTTGTGGGAATAAAAGCCGAACAAACATATATAGGTTTTCTCTACGCACTCAAATTCAATTCCTATTTAACACAGTGGGGTCACCAAACATCCAGTAAAGCTTTTGCCAATGTTTGTGTTTTCTTGCAATTAGATGAAAATCAAAGCCATGTGAGACCAACAGGGAAAACAGCAGGTCTCAATGTGTGCTTGGTGGGGCATATTCTGTTATTCTCCTGTACTCTTTTAAGTTTTGAGAGTTGTAACCAAAGCTTTATTATTTCTGTCATGGTTGTGGTATTCTAATTCTCCCCCCCCCCCATTTTACTTATGCTGCTTATCTTCAGTTCCCAGGTGGCTTCAGAGAAGAAAATCAAACTTCCTTTACTGTTTAAATACAGAAGACAAAATAGCAGGTGCCTGAAAACTTATGGGAAGACATTAAACAAAAGGCATAAAGAATTCTGACTTTTTGCTCTACTAAAGGCTTTTCCAGGAAATGAAAGCAATACAGGTATAACAAACGTATCTGCAAAAAAAAATATGTGCATATTCATGCACACAAACATGCATGCACACAGTTGAATTCCCAAAATATGTGGTTATGGCAAGAAATAATAAACCCAATTCATTTAACAGGAAAGTTATTATTTTTCTTTTTAGCTAAATATTAAGATGTAAAGGCTGGTGATGCCAATAATATTAAGTCACTAATATAAATGTTAGCATAAAAATCTTTATTTTTTTCTGAGAATTTTATTGAATGTTTTGTTTTGCTTTTAACTGACATGATGGTTCTCACAACAGAAGTTGCCTATAAAGGAATTTTTTCTTTGGTAACAGAACTTCTTGGAAGAGAAAAAAATAACTGTTCACATTAGCAACAGCATTGCCCTCAATAAATATGCATACATTATAATGATTCGAGTGCTGTTGAAGTTTTGGAATGTTAAATTTAGTTAAAAACATTTAATTCACCTCCTTCCCCCCTCCCCTCAGCTAAAAAGACGCAGAACAGTGGATTTTTTACTCTAAGGGAGGAAAGAGGAAATAAATATAAGGCACCTCCATGTAGCAGGGCTGGCTTTGGTTTGACCTGTATCCAAGGCAAACTCTTTCATTCACATCTTGAAGTCTCACTGAATTCAGTACAAGAGAGCGAAGGAATGTAAAACAGAAAGTAATGCAGATAAAGAATGGAGTGGCCTTAGAATTCCATTTTGATATATAATACCTTCTGTTTAAAAAAAAATTCAAGAATTGCTGAGTTTTATCTAAAATAATAGACCTTGATTAAAGAATAAATAACACATAAGAGCCTCTAGGAAAGAAAAAAAGAAAACAGTATTCAAAGCGCTCCAATTCACTACCTTTAGTTTGATAGAATCCTTATTTTTATTAGATAATGATAGCTAACATTTCTTGAAAAAAAAAAAAAAAACCTGTTAATCCTTTATTACATTTACCTTTCAGAATAGTTCTGTGATACAGGAACTATTGTTTCTTTCCATTTTATAGAAACAGGGCTTAGAGAATTCGAGCAAGTTTATCAAAATAAAAGGCAGAACTCAAGGAAATTGCCAGAATTCACAGACAGGCAACTTTTGAAATCCTCCTCCTCCTCTGCTCCAGAGCCCACACGCTTTAATGCTGTGCTCTACTGACTTAGGATCCTGACTATGTTTTATATATCACTTTTTAAATGCAAGGAACTACATTAGCACTATTTAAGAATGCACTGATTATGTATTTCCAAGGATCATAGTATTTGATGCCATTCATATCATCAATAATCTATATTCAACATCTAAACAATCACATGATGTAGCCATACTTACATAGTTTTTAGAAAATATATTTTCTAAATAATTCACAGAGCAAAGAAGTTCCTTAAGTGCTTAACTCAGCACATACTGAAATTAATGGGCTAATTCCATTTAAAAAAATGAGTGGCCCTGATTACATACCAGGTACCATCCAATGTACTGCTCCATCTAAATTCTCATGAGTCATTATTTTTCAATCTTTCCAATGAAAATAAAAACTCTGTGAAGTTTTTATTACTCTAACCTAGTATAAATAACTAAACTTGCCATGGTTTCTTACTTTTTCATTCCAAATCATCTAAAGCCCTAAAATCATAGTGTCTTTAAAGCTGAAAAAGATCATCTATTTTGGTTTCCCAATATATCATTATCTCGCTTTTCTTTTAGTATTCTCTTATTTTATTTTTGTTGTTGTTGCTTTTCTCTCTCTCTCTCTCTCTTTTCTCCCCTCTTATCATTTTAAAATTCATGCTATCAAAGAGATCACTCTAAAAGCACTCCTCTTCCACCAGGCTTCAGTCCTTTATGTTCTTTGCTGCATTTTCCCAGCCTATTTGGTTTCTGAAAATCCATGACCTACTCTATGTGTTGTGGTTATTAATGACATGGGGAAGCTGAAGGGATGCTATTTTGGAAAGGCTCCATTTCCGCTGTTTTTGCGCTAGGCCCTTCTTACTCGTGTTCTGTATTTTACCTTGCATCTGAGTAAAATCCGAAGAAGTTATGTTTCACTCCAAGGAGGAAACAAGAAAGTTAATCATTGTCTTAGTTTTGTCCTAACCCCAAACCCCTGATAACACCTAGGAAGAGCTGGATCCCAAATATGTTTTAGGATGTTCGCTTCAAACAAAATTTGGTATCAATACCCCCTATCTTCCATGACTTATTAAATAAAATCCATTATTCACCTGTCACTGGCCTTTCATTGTACCCTATACTGGATTCCTGAAGGAACACATCCTTGACCCCTTTCCCTTTCCAATATAAACCCCTAGCCCCAAGCCATGGAGAGACTTACTTCTCCTTTCCTTTCTGAGTCTCCCAGACACTCCCAGAGTGACACATTTGTCACTCATGCTATTCCATAAACTCTGCTTTCACATTCTCTGGCTAGCATTTGATTTCTGTCCTGCTCAAAGCTAAGGACTCTCTTGGCTGGTGCTGCGGGACATCCTCGGGTCCTTGGCCCCAGCCTGCCTGTAACACTGAGGTTATTTTTTTTTAAGGTATATTCCATTTGATTCAAATGTGAAGTATTTCTTTTTCATTTTTTGATAATTTCAAAAGAATGTGTCTTTGAGAAACATTTCTGATTAGAAGATGGATTGTGAGAAACTGTCATCTCAGTCACCTTTCCAACAGAAGCTCTTGTCAAAGAATGCAAATCTTAACCTTAACTAAAACTTTACAGTTTCTTCCATTTGTTTATTTTAGTCCTCATTTATGTATTTATATACCTTGAGAAGTAGGCCCAACACATTTTTTTTTCACATTTATGGTTATGTGTATTAAATGGAGGTAAGTTTAGAAAAACGTGTACCTTCAGTATTCTAGCCAGTGTGCCATTGTGTAAACTCCTAGACCAAGGACTACATATGTTCTTGTTTTGGAACAGATTTACCATAATATCTGCAGCTTCAGCTTGAGCCTTTGTGGTTTATTGTGAATAGAAGGTTCTTATAAGACAGAGAGAGAGATAATTTAATCTGATCATTTCAATTAATTTTATTAAACCCATGACAATGAAAATGATAATGACAATCAATGCTGGGTTTAGAAAAATGGGAAGGAAAGAAAAATTTACCTTCTGTATTCCAGTATCTTTCTTTGAGCATCATCACGCCCTCCATACAAAAACACAATGTGGAGTCTAGTTTTCCTATACTTTAGGCAATGGATGTTTCCATCTTTATCCTTTTTAAAATTTACTATCAAAATCTGTATATATATACATATATAATATAATATATAGTACATTATATATTATTCTACAATATTATATATTGATATTTACATATAATATATAACATAATGGTGATATTGATATATAAGCTTAAGTAACCCCAGAGAAAAGTTATGCTTTGTAATAACTTCAAGACAGCTCATTCCACTTTGAGAGATTTCTATAAGCTAAAAAGTTATTCTTTATATTCCTCTAGATTGTTTCTGAGGACCACAGAGCATACTGACTACTCCCTGGTGGATTCACTCAGCCGACTTCATCTTCCTTTCATGGGACAGCCTTCAAATTGCCTCTTTTCCCCAATTCTCCCAGCGTGTGTGTGTGTGTATTTTTTTTTTCCGAATGGCATGACGAGTCCCCTCACCATGGAAACAGTTCTCTTCTGAATTAAGTCCCCTTTTAAAAAAATTATTATTTTATTTATTTACTTATTTGAGAGAGAGAGAATGAGACAGAGAGAGAGCATGAGAGGGGGGAGGGTCAGAGGGAGAAGCAGACTCCCCGCCGAGCAGGGAGCCCGACGCGGGACTCGAACCAGGGACTCCGGGATCATGACCTGAGCTGAAGGCAGTCGCTTAACCAACTGAGCCACCCAGTCTCCCCCCCCAAAATTAATTATTCATATGAAGTCTGAACATAATAATTCTTTGGAAGTATTAAATGGGACTAACACCATCCTTGTTACATGAACTAAACTTCTTCAAGGTAATATGCTACCTCTATTAGGAATATTTCATTTGGAGAGTAACATCCAACTGTAGATTAGATAAACTGTCCTTTCTTGAAAGGATTTTTGCATGAGCAGACTGAAAAATAATTTGAGACAAGAAACCCTTTACTTTGCCCCTAAAATCTTAAACAGTATTGTTTGGCCAATTATAGCCTTGTTTTCCTTTTCTCCAGAACAGGTCAGGCAGAGGACTGAAATGTAATATTGCTGATAAATTTGTTATTAACTACAAACACATCATCTATCTTACATAAAAACAAAAGACTCTGAAGGTTTTAGACCATATACCAGATACTGCTCAGACTAGTGGCAAAGCATTAATCATAAATTATTGTCGACAAATTCCTTTCCTTGTGTTGCATTACCCTGAAATACTGTTCCTGCCACCTCATTACATATCATATCAAATTTAAAGAGCTACAAAATAAAAATTTCCAGATAAATAATACTATTATTTAGATGTTAAATATCATTTGTTTAAGCTATAAAGTGGAATTTGTTTATACTCTACAGATTTGCAATTCAAATTATTTTACCTTCCCTCAATAATATTTGCAAACAACCAGTGAAGAAATTCAGGGAGGATAAGAATCTAAGGATTAGGGGCGCCTGGGTGGCTCAGATGGTTAAGCGTCTGCCTTCGGCTCAGGTCATGATCTCAGGGTCCTGGGATCGAGTCCCGCATCGGGCTTCCTGCTCCTTGGGAGCCTGCTTCTCCCTCTGCCTCTCTCTCTCTCTCTCTCTCTCTTTCTGTCTGTCTCTCATGAATAAACAAATAAAATCTTTAAAAAAAAAAAGAATCTAAGGATTATTGGCAGAGGATCTAATATTAAAATTTGTTGTAAATTCATTTGACTGAATTTCTTTTTATTCTTCATTGCCAACTAATTGGCATGGCCTAGAAGAAAAGCTAAAGGACTTTAAAAATCAGTTAATGCTAGCTCTTACACTTTAAGATGAAATTCTTAATCTTTAAAACATCGAACCTTTCCAACCTGGAACTTATATAATATTCTTTCAAGTTACAAAGGCAGGTAGGCAGTCTTACGCTATAAAATTTCAAACATAAGAATGTGCCATCCAGACACATAATAGAGGATAATTTCCTTCTCTTAAGTTGTTTAGTTTTTGTTACAGGCCGGGCATTACTGACATGTGACACTGGTCATTCCTTAGTTTAAAAGTGAAAAGCTTCTTAGGAAGAAAAGCCTCGCGTCCATTTTAATTCCCTAAAGAGTTTATTCCTTTGGGCAAAATAATCATGTGGAGCACCTGTGGTGCAAGTACTCAAGAACTATCAGGCAAAACCCAGCCACAGCTGTGCTGTAATCACTGAAGTGTGCCCAGTGCATAATGGCGCATTAGGTAGGCATTGATCTCTGCCAGTTTATGAGGTCTCTTACAGAATTAGGCAGACTTTTTCACTAAAACCCATGGCGCAGAAATTGCTACTTCTAAGCTAATCCATTTTCAAATTACTATCCAATTGTGACTGATGACCTCACTACAAATCCGCTTATCTACCTCCAACCACTCCACAAGCAAAGGGAAATCAATCGTTATTTCCCTTTATTTTAAACTCTTTATAAAAAACTCTTCTTGCATTCTTAGTCACCTTTAGTAACACTGCAGCTGCGAAGATAAGCATGATAAATGTTAAGTGCTGCCTAATTGTCAGTACTTATTTGGAAGGTAAAATGGGAAAGGAAAATATGTGCTAGTGTGATACATGGTTTAAGATTTCGTTTAAAAATTGATGCTATAAATTATGGCTAATTTTGTGAATTTATTTTAAATAATTTAGTCAGATTGTGGTATATCGATGCCTGATTTTTTTTTTTTTAAAGTCCATCACTACGATATGCAGCTATTTCTTATTGAAAACGTTGGGTCCAGTTTAATCACCGAGTAGATAAAATTTAAAACTTTTTGGGGAGGCCAGTTATTCTGAAAATGGAGGCAATGCTCAAGAGTTTACTTAATTGAAGGCAGTATCATGTAAAGATATGTAGGAGGCATAAAACACACAAAGTAGAATCAACCAAAACCTATTCCTGATTTCTCCTCCTCAAACGTTATCACAGAAGGTAACATTTGGTGGTTGAAAGAATGTGTAAATAAAAAAAAAAGTACAAAAGTGATGACTTGTATCTTTTTCTGTTGGAAAATTAGAATTAGTCCTAACATTCAAAGTCCGTTAGCTATAGTCTAAAAGTCCACATTCTGTTATCTATTTTGTGTTATTTATATTGTGAAAAATATCCTGCCTGGTTCTCTGAAAGTTTTTCATGTGGATCAACTAGGAGAGCCCTAATTGGTGAATATATTAATGTCTGTATGGGAATGTTGATTTACATATTTCTTGAAGCAAATTATAAACAAGTAGTAATTTGAAAACAGTTCCAGCAAAATTGTGGAATGTCTGTTTACAAATGCATTGGACAAAGCAGTAGTTACAAAAATCTTAGCCTTGGCAGGGTGATGGATGAGGCAGAGAAATAATTATTTCCATGTCTATAATTAAAGCACATATTTTTGAATGTTTCCATTTCGAACATAATCAGAATTCAAACATCTGGACCAGTCATTGCTATGAAGCCTCATCTTAGCTGTGTTATCCATGGTGCCCTGTGCAATGGATTGACATGATTCAGAGCCAAGTTAGCAGCACTTTGGTTTTCTGAAAGAATATCTTCTCAAAGGGGTTGGACTTGCTCTCTCACAGCTGAATTTTGATTTATTTAAGTATGTCAGGACTTCCTTCTGAATATCAATCAATAGTGTTTCTTATATTTGGTGTATGGGTGAGGGCAAGTATTTGTGAAGTAAGATAATACTACCTACTCCAATCTACCTACTAGTAGGTAGGATAAAAGATAAACTAATTCACAAATTGATGTAAAAAGAAAACTAACAATTTTATTTTGGCTTAAAATAGCTTAATTTTAAGAGTAATATTATCAATTTCTTGATTACCTGTACACACATATGGGAAAAAGCTACAGGCCTACAGCTTACAATTAATAATCTAAAAAATATTTCAAATGCATTCGACGAAGGATAATTGGAAGAAAGGCAGGCAGGGACAAGGGGCCCCACTCTAAGAGGAAACCAACCTTAAAAGGATTTTACACTACCCTGGAAGGATCCCTCCACCCTTTTGTTGTGATAGATAGATGACAAAAGCCTGATAGGATGACAGGCGCATGGAGGATTAATTAGATTAAAACAGCCCACCAACCAGCCCATAAAAACTCTAGACTTAAGAAACTCCGGTGGCAACCCTCTTGGGTCTCTTCCCTCTTGAGGAGCTTTGTACTAAAACTCAGTAACTTTACTATCACTCAATAAACTTTGCTTTGTTGCCCACCACTCTTTGTCTGGTCTACCTCTTCATTCTTCAAAGCAGTGTGACCAGGAACCATGGGCACCAAAGGAAAAGAAATCCTGCCAACACATTCATCTCATTATTTTCCAGAATATCTATATGTTTTGTTATAATTAATATTTGGAAAACAAAATCGACATGTGTTTGCCTCAACTAGTAGAAATATAAGAAGCTTTGTAAGGGAAAAATTTTATATTAAATTCCTTTAAAAAGATTTATTTATTAGAGAAAGAGTGAGAGACCATGAACGAGACAGGCAGAGGAGGAGAGGGAGAGAGAATCTCAAGCAGATTCCATGCTGAGTGTAGAGCCCAATGCAGGGCTCAATCTCAGGACCTGAGCCAAAACCAGGAGTCTGACGCTTAACCAACTGTACCACCCAAGCCTCCCTAAAATTAAATTACTTGTATTAACTCTCTTCCTCAAGCCCCACATTTCTGAGGTCAACAGTAGCTCCTTCCACATCTTCATTCACATTGATGAAAACATATATACCTAAATATCATACAGACTGAGTTTTGTGTTTTTTTTTTTAAAGATTTAAAGATTTATTTGACAGAGAGAGAGATCACAAGTAGGCAGACAGGCAGGCAGAGGGAGAGGGAGAAGCAGGCTCCCTGCTGAGCACAGAGCCCGATGCGGGACTCAATCCCAGGACCCTGGGACCATGACCTGAGCCGAAGGCAGATGCTTAACCATCTGAGCCACCCAGGCATCCCAACTGAGTTTTATGTTATGTTTAAAAAAACAGTAGCGATATAAATATTGCCTAGCAAAAATGTTTTTTTCATGAAACAAACATCATGAAGAGCCACCAGTCAAAGGCAAACACCTGACCTGTGCTGTTAAAAGTGTAATATTCAAAAGCATAGATTAAAACCACATTATTTTTCCCCATTTAGATACTCATCGAGGGGTTTTTATTCTTGTCCTTGTTACTTTGTCTTATTTTTTGGTTAGTTGTTATTTTATTAAAATACAGTTAAAAAAATAAAAATAAAATACAGTTGGCCCTTGGATTTGAACTGTGTGGGTCCAAGCATACACAAATTTTTTCTCAATAAATATACGTCAAGTACCATAAATGTATTTTCTTTTCCTTATGATTTTCTTAACATTTTCCTTTCTCTAGTCTATTTTATTGTAAAACTACATTATATAATATATAAAACATACAAAACATGTATTGCATGACTGTTTACATTATTGGCATTTAGCTTAACAGTAGGCTAGTAATAGTTATTTTGGGGGAGTCAAAAATTATACATGAATATTTGAATTCTGCATTGTCCAAAGGTCAGCTGTGTATGTGTTTTTATTTTAGTAGATATTTCTTGTTTAGCTTTCATGAATTTATGGCCATTTGGAAACCCTCCAGCAATGAGTGTGCCTACTTGCTGGCACCCTCGAAAACACTGACTAGATTTCCTCCTTTCAGTTTTCACCAACCTGATGGAAGAAAACTGTTCTCTCTCTACTGGTGCAGTTGGCAGCTCCCTACTACTAAGCTTTAGCATCCTTTCATATGTTTGCTGTACAGTATAGCTTGGTCTGTTGTAATCTCCTATTTATATGCTTTGGTCAGTTTTATATTAGGTTATTTGTCTATATTTATCAACATAATTAAATAAATTAAATTCCTATGGTCTTCTCATGGGAATTATGTGAAAGCCAAGTGAAGACTGAGAAGTGGGCATGCTGCCATCTTAGCACTTACCATATTTTATTGAACTTTTTACTATATTGCTCGCATGATGACATTCCTGTGATTGTAGGGCATTTATTTTTATTTCTCTTTCCCAATAATTTATCATAATAGCTGGGATACTCTAAATATTCAGGAAATGAATGTTAAGCTGGTAAAATGGTGACAAAAATACAACTTCAATTAAACTGATGGATACTTGAGGGAAGGAATCACATCTTGTATGCATGTGTTTTCAACAGAAAGCTGTTCAGAAAATACCTCTAGATTAATCTGTTGCTCAATCTTTTTTTTTTCTAGCTTTACTGTTGTATAATTGACACATAACATTGTGTAAGTTGAAGGTGTACAACATGATGATTTGACGTATGTATGTATTACTAAATGATTACCACAATAAGGTTAATTAACACATCCATCACCTCACATAATCAATATTTGTGTTTGTATGTGTGTTGAACATTTGAGATCTACTTTCTTAGGAAATTTCAAGTACAATAACAATACAGTATTGTTAACTCTAGTCACCATGCTATACATTAGATCCCCAGAACTTATTATTCTTATAACTGGAATTTTGTACTCTTTAATCAAAATCTCCCCATTTCCCCCACCCCCAAGGTCCTGGCAACCATCATTCTACTCTGTTTCAGCTTTTTTAGATTCCACATATTAATGACATCATACAGTATTTGTCTTTCTCTGATTTTTTTCAATTTTGGTTGCTCGGGTTTACAACTCTTTTCCCTACCTTTGTAATTCCTCCCTAGAGCTAAGAACAGTTCCTCTTCAAGTTTAAATCTGGGAGTAAAGAATGCTAGAGGCCCTTCTCTTCTCACTGCTATCTGTAACACTTTGTATAATATACATTTTTTAATGTTAATTTTTCTTAGTTTTCTTACTTTTAGTATTATGTTCATTCTATCCAAACTTGGCAATTGAGGATTGCGTGGAATTTCAGCTAACACATCTCAGATGTGCATGATCTCAGCCTGTGGGATATGAAAGGATTTAATTTACAAGGCACCTCCATCTAGTTTCACAGTCTAGACTAGCAATTGGTCTAGAATATTTCTATGAGACAATGGTCTCTTGATTCAAAATAGACATTAATAAAAAGGCTGACAGTATCATTTTGTTGTTAAATGAGTGACATTAGGTTTGCTCTTTTTGTTGGATATTCTGGCACTAAGTCACCAGGCTGTAGCGGTAAACATTTACTTCATTCACAAAACATGGAAGCTATAATTTATTTTTTGCTTAAGGCAAAACTTTTTAAAAGAATACAAATTTTAAGGCGGGAAATAACTGAAATGAAGCCCACATGTTGGTAATAGAAAAACTGTCTTTATAGCTTTCAAAAATTTGATTTCTATACCTATGCTTTCTATTGACTCTGTTTGGGACAAATGGTTTTGCCTTTTTCATTTCTTTAATTCTTATACCTAAATAAGTTGTGCAGAATGATCTTTAAAATCTCTTCCTGAATTAACTTTGCTCTCTTTGGTAAAACAAAACAACTAGAAAGTAAATAAACTTGTAATTATATCCCCTGATACACAATCCAAAGTCATAAGCTATATATATTTATTTATTTATTTATTTTCATAACTATACATATATATAGTTTACACATACCTATGTGTGTGTGTATATACGTGTGTGCCACTTCTTGGTTGCACTTAACTCTCAGTTATAATCAAGGATTCTTACTATGATTTTGAAAATAAATCAACCAACACATTGAGGATAATTTTGCAAAAGCTTGAGATACAATAACCATTACCATGGTTGGGTTTGACAACAAACATGTCCATAAATGCACAAGTCAAAGCTACTTTCATAGTTAATATTCTCATATATTATTGGAAATGGCAAGAAGCCATAAACATAATTAAGCAAAATATATAATATTTAAATGTAAACTCTACAAATCAAATGATCATTATATTAATTGAGCAACTATGAGTGAATAAACTAGCAAATAGAAACACAATCCCCAACTTAATAAAAAGTATAATTTAGGGCGCCTGGGTGGCTCAGTTGGTTAAGCAACTGCCTTCGGCTCAGGTCATGATCCTGGAGTCCTGGGATCGAGTCCCACATCGGGCTCCCTGCTCTGCAGGGAGCCTGCTTCTCCCTCTGACCCTCCCCCTTCTCATGTGCTCTGTCTCTCTCATTCTCTCTGTCTCAGATAAATAAATAAAATCTTTAAAAAAAAAGTATAATTTATAGAAGACAGAGACTGTGACAAGAACTATAAAATATTAAGGTTTTTTTTTGTGGAATTAATATTGAGCCGAGACATGAAGGTTTATACTGAGTTAGCTAGATGAGTGATGAGATTGAAATTAGTAACTTTGGCAGGCCAACAAAACCATTTTATGTAGTTTCTTCAAAATGGCCACCTTGACATGTATACCCTCTTTTTGAATTATGAATTCCAGCAACACACTTATCTCCTAGTTTAGAAATTGGATGAGATTCATGATAAAGGATGGATATGTTTTGCACATTATCTAGTAATCAAAATATAAGTGTCCATTTGCTCTCAGACTGGCAGTCATATAGCAAGTTAGAGTAGTCATTGTGCAAAAAGACTTCTTGATTGCTTGATAGAAATTTAGGGCGGTCTCAAATGATTATAGAACTGCAATAGATTTTTCTATTGATATGAATAAGTACATTCTACATATCCCTAGAATCTTTATTATTATACATGCTTTTATTTTATTCATCTTGGTATCTCCATATCCCACTTGATAACTTTTTAATCAATATCCAAGGATAATTTAGTATTGTAAGTAAAAAAAACTCTATAAAATGTTAAGTGAGGGGAACCTGGGTGGCTCAATGGGTTAAGCATCTGACTCTTGATTTTGGCTCAGGTCACGATCTCAGGGTTGTGACATCAAGCCCAATGTCAGGCATGGAGCCTGCTTAAGATTCTTTCTCCCTCTCCCTCTGCCCTTCCTCCCCCTCTATCTCCCTCTCTAAAACACAAACAAATAAAAAAAGCTGTTAAGTGAAAAAATGTTTAAATGCCTTCTTTTTTTACACACTTTCACTAAATCCCCCTCCCTCACATAAATCACAATATGGCAATACGACAAATTTACAGCTTTAACACAACTTCAAGTCATGTCAGTTTTGATGCACTATTCACTAAGATGGTTTTCTGAATACCATTTGACACTGTTTTTTGAGATTTTAAAAATATCTTGGAAAGTACCACTTAAAACACAGACTGTTAGGAAATTTTATCTGAACTCATGCTCTTCTGATTAAAAAATAATTCTATGGTTTGGTCTGAATTTTTTTTTAACTTCACTATTTTAGAAACAAAAGAAAATTGTCCTTAAAGAAAGTTCAAACTTGTGACCACATATTTAGAATGATGTGGGTTAAAAGTCCCCCAAAACATGAGGACCTGTGTCTCAATTTGTGTAGTGTAGATTAAAATAAATTGTTGCAGATATTCCATTTATAATAACTAATCTACATGGATCTACATACAACAGTCTACAATTGCAAGAGTTAACACTCTTCTTCTTTCCCTTATTTCTTCACCTTTTGTTATTTTCAGCTCTGGCTAACTGCTGTCGGTTATGGTTTCACTAAAGAAGAATGGAGTAGGACAGATTCCATAGCAACTGTCTCAGACTTCAGGCAAATCCCTGATGACTATGGGTAGCACTTCCAGACATAAGTTGTTTCAAAGTCCAGTTGTGGCCCAGTAGGGATATAATTTTGATGAAACCCAGATGAGCTGCAACTATATTTCAGTCTATACTCCCACTTAAATTATAGTCAATTATCTATGGTAATGGGAGTACAAAAATAACATGAGTAATGAAATCCGCATATAATCTCAAAGCATAATTTTAGCCAATAATTTCCAATTCTTCCTCTATCAAACCTCTAAGTAAAAATTCTTAGCATATATTCAAATGGATAGATGTGAGTTTTCTTCTCTTCCTATGGTAAAAGTGCCAAAAAGTAATAAATGATCCACAAAATATGGCCACAAAGGAGGGAAGACTGATTAATCACTGGTCTAGATCTCTGTTCCTGAAAAACTCAGGAGATTATTTTTTCTGCCTATCAAACCTCTGAACACACATTACTATCATCCATAATAATATTTAAGTCAAGTAAATCTATCTTAAAAATATCTTATTATTTGTTAAGAATATAATGTAAATTCTAATTAAATGAGAAAGATTAAACATACAAATTCACCTCTTCTCCCTACCTTAACCCCAATAAAGATATAATAAAAGAACTGTAACAACCAAACAAAAATGTATTCATCCACTATGACCATGAGAATGATAAAAGTGGTTGTAGCAATATAAGACTTTAAGGAATTTTGGGGTAAGAATTCACATAAGCTTATTTAACATGGCAGAGGGGAGTCAGAGAGCTTCTCAGGGCAAGCAAGCCCACACTGACCCTGAGGAACCTGAGACAATGAGCACTTAATAGCATGCCTTATTAGAAGAAGACTTCAAGGGGCGCCTGGGTGGCTCAGTTGGTTAAGCGACTGCCTTCGGCTCAGGTCATGATCCTGGAGTCCCGGGATCGAGTCCCGCATCGGGCTCCCTGCTCAGCAGGGGGTCTGCTTCTCCCTCTGACCCTCCTCCCTCTCATGCTCTCTGTCTCTCATTCTCTCTGTCTCAAATAAATAAATAAAATCTTTAAAAAAAAAAAAAAAAAGAAGAAGAAGACTTCAAGACCAACTTTCCCCCACCCTACACCCAAATATCAGCAATCAGGAGGTACTTCCCCTCTGTCAACTATTACAAAAACTACACAGACCTCAAAAAAGTACACATTTCTTCCATATGTTGTTGTTTGATGGCCCATTGTGAAAAGACTGATTTGTTTACTGGCCAATATAAAGTGCAGTCTAATGGTCTGCAAAATGTTCTCTAATCCTTCCCACCCCAACTTTAGCTCACAAAGTACTTCCAAAAATGATTTGATATCTCACCCATACACCAATGTACAGTCCAGGATTATCTGTCTCATGAAGAAAGCTGTCAGCACGAATGAAGAAGAAGAACAACAAAACCCTAAAATCACCAATGAAAGAACTTGGAGAAAACAAAGACAATGAAGGAAATGAAGAACATGTCAAAACGATAATGAATATTCTTCACGAATAAGACAGATGTTTATTCTTTTAAAAACAAACAAGCGGGCGCCTGGGTGGCTCAGTTGGTTAAACGACTGCCTTCAGCTCAGGTCATGATCCTGGAGTCCCGGGATCGAGTCCCGCATCGGGCTCCCTGCTCAGCAGGGGGTCTGCTTCTCCCTCTGACCCTCTCCCTCTTGTGCTCTCTGTCTCTCATTCTCTCTCTCTCAAATAAATAAATAAAATCTTTAAAAAAAAATAAAAACAAACAAGCAAACAGAAAATCAACAAGGAAACAGAGGCTTTAAATGATACACTGGACCAGATGGATCTAACAGATATATTCACTACATTTCATCCCAAGACAGCAGAATATACATTCTTTCAAGTACACGTGGAAAATTATCCAGAATAGGCCATAAAACAAGTCTCAACAAATTCAAAAGACTGAAATCATCATGCATCTTTTCTGGCCACAATGGTATAAAACTAGAAGTCAATCACAAGAAAAATCTGGAAAGAAGAGAAATACATGGAGGTTAAATAACATGCTACTAAACAATGTATGGGTCAACCAAGAAATCAAAGAGGAAATAAAAAAAATACATAGAGACAAATGAAGATGAAAACACAACATTCCGAAATCTTTGGGATGCTGAAAAAGCTGTTCTAAGAGGAAACACTACAGCAATACAGGCCTACCTCAAAAAAAAGAAGAAAGAAAAAAAGAAAAAAAAAATTCAAACAAACATTCTAACCTTACACCTAAAGGAGCTAGAAGAAAAGGAGAAGCAAACCCACAGCCATCAGAATGAAGGAAATAATGAAGAGTAGAGCAGAAATAAGTGAAATAGAGATTTTAAAAAACAATAGGATAGATCAATGAAACCAGTAGCTGGGGTTTTTGAAAAGATTAGCAAAATTGACAAACCTTTAGCCAATGCATAAGGAGAGAGAAGGGGCGAGAACTAAAAAAAAAAAAAAAAAAAAAAGCAGAAATGAAAGAGGAGAAATAACCACTGATACCACAGTATTACAAAAGATTGTAAGAAAATATTATAAAAAATCATATGCCAACAAATTGGAAGATCTAGAAGAAACGAATAAATTTCTAGAGACATATAACCTTCCAAAACTGAATCAGGAAAGGAACAAAAAATCGGAACAGACTGATTAATAGGAATGAAATGGAATCAGTAATTAAAAAAAACCCAACAAACAAAAATCCAGAACCAGATGGCCTCACAAGTGAATTTTACCAAACATTGAAAGAAGAGTTAACATCTACTCTTCTCAAACTATTCCAAGAAATAGAAGAGAAAG
Source organism: Mirounga leonina (assembly GCF_011800145.1). Classification (NCBI taxonomy): domain Eukaryota; kingdom Metazoa; phylum Chordata; class Mammalia; order Carnivora; family Phocidae; genus Mirounga; species Mirounga leonina. The sequence goes on from NW_023270451.1 coordinate 12,844,374, forward strand.
GAAAGCTTCCAAATTCATTATATGAAGCCACCATTACCCTGATATCAAAACCAGATAAAGATACTATAGAAAAAGAAAACTATAGGTCAATGTCTGTGATGAACATAAATGCAAAAATTCTCAACAAAATATTAGCAAAACAAATCTAACAGTATTTTTTAAAAAATCATTCACCATGAGATCAAAGTGGGATTTATTCCAGGGATGCAAGGATGATTCATATTTTCAAGTCAATCAGTGTCATTCATCTCATTAACAAGAGAAAGGACAAAAAACAATCACTTCAGTAGATGCAGAAAAAACATTTGAGAAAATACAACATGCATTTATGATAAAAACTCTCAACAAAGTAGGTTTAGAGGGAATATACCACAACCTAACAAAGGCCATATATGAAAAACTCCCAGCTAACATCCTCAGTGGTGAAAACCTGAGTGCTTTACCTCTGTGATCAGGGAACAAGACAAGGATAGGCACTCTCACAACTTTTTTTTTTAAAGATTTTATTTATTTATTTGAGAGAAAGAGAGCACAAGCGGGGGAGGGGTCAAGGGAGGGAGAGACAGACAGACAGACAGACTCCCGCTGAGCAGGGAGCTTGATGTGGGGCTCGATCCCAGAACCCTGAGATCATGACCTGAGCCAAAGGCAGATGCTTAACCAACTGAGCCACTCAGGCGCCCCCCATCCACTCTCACAACTTTTATTCAACATAGCACCGGAAGTCCTAGTCACAGCAATCAGGCAAAAAACAAAAACAAACACACATGCACGAAACAAAAACAAAAAAACAAGACATCCAAATTGGTGACGTAAAACTTTCACAATTTGCAGATGACATAATACTATACACAGAAAACCCTGAATACTCCACCAAAAAACTACTAGAACTGATTAATGAATTCAGTGCAGTTGCAGAATACCAAATAAATATACAGAAATCTGTTTTATTTCTATACTCTAATAATGAAGTAGTAGAAAGGGAAATTAAGAACACAATCCCATTTACAATTGCACCAAAAAGAATAAAATACCTAGGAATAAACCTAACTAAGGAGATGAGACCTATACTATAAAAACTACAAAGCATTGATGAAAGAAAGTGAAGATAACACAAATAAATGGATAGACTCTTCATGCTCATGGATTGGGAGAATCGATATTGTTAAGATGTCCATTACATCCATAGCAATCTACAGATTTAAGGTAACCCCTATCAAGTATCAATAGCATTTTTCACAGAACTAGACCAAATAATCCCAAAATTTGTATGGAACCACAAAAGAAACTGAATAATGAAAATAATCTTGAGAAAGAAGAACAAAGCTGGAGGTATCACAATCCTAGATTTCAAGATCCACTACAAAGCCACAATAATCAAAACAGTATGATACTGGCACAAAAAAATGACACATAGATCAACAGAACAAAACAGAGAATCCAGAAATAAACCCATGCTATTATGGTCAATTAATTTACAACAGAGGAGACAAGAATATACAATGGCAAAGACAGTTTCTTTGACAAATGGAATTGGGAAAACTGCAGAGCTACAAGCAAAAGAATGTGACTGGACCGCTTTCTCATATTATACACAAGAATAAACTCAAAATAGATTAAGGACCTAAATGTAAGACCTGAAACCATAAAATTCCTAGAGAAAACAGGCAGTAATCTCTTTGACATCAACTTTAGAAACATTTTTCTAGATATGTCTCCTTTGGCAAGGGAAACAAAAGTAAAATTAAACTACTGGGACTACACTGAGGAAAAAAAAAAAAGCTTTTGTACAGTGAAGAAAGCCATCAACAAAGCAAAAAGACAACCTACTATTGTCTGGAGAAGATATTTGCAAATGATGTAACCAATAAGGGGTTAATATCCAAAATATATAAAGAATTTATACACCGTAACACCCCAAATCAAATAATTCAATTAAAAAATGGGCAGAGACAGGGCACTTGGGTGGTACTGTAAGTTAAGTGTTTGGCTCTTGGTTTTGACTCAGGTCTGATCTCTGGGTTGTGAGATTGAGCCCCTCGTCAGCTCTGCACTCAGCGTGGAGTCTGCTTGGGTTTCTCTCTCCCTCTCCCTCTGCCCCTGCCTCCCATGTAAACTGTCTCTCTATCTAAAATAGATAAATTAAATCTTAAAAAAAAAATGGGCAGAGGACATATATAGACATTTTTCCCAGAGAAGACATACAGATGGCCAACAGACACATGAAAAAATTCTCAACATTACTAATTATCAAGGAAATACAAATGAAAACAACAATGAAATATCACTTCACACCTTTCAGAATGGCTAAAATCAAAAACATAGGAAATAGCAACGGTTGACGAGGATGTGAAGAAAAAGGAACACTCGTGCACTCTTGGTGGGAATATAAATTGGTATGACTACTGTGGAAAGCGATATAAAGGCTCCTCAAAAAATTAAAAATAGATTTACCCTATGAACCAGTATTTTTACTACTGGGTATTTACCAAAAAAAAAAAAAAAAAGGAAAGAAAGAAAGAAAGAAAGAAAGAAAGAAAGAAAGAAAGAAAGAAAGAAAACACTAGTTTGAAAAGACATGTGCACCCCTATGTTTACTGCAGCATTATTTACAATAGCCAAGATATGGAAGCAACCCAAGTATCCATCCATCCATAGAGGAATGGGTAAGGAAGATGTGGTATATATACGCAATGCAATATTACTCAGCCATAAAAAAGAGTGAGATCTTGCCATTTGCAACAACATGGATGGTTCTAGAGGGTAGAATGCTAAATATTTAAAAATAAAGCAGTCAGAGAAAGACAAGTAACATGATTTCATAATACATGGTATTTAAGAAATAAATAAACAAGGATAAAAAGGGAAAAACAAACAAAAAAAAGGACCCAAATATAAAGCACAAACTGGTGGTTGCCAGAGGGGAGGTGGGTCAGGAGGTGGGTGGCACAGGTGAAGGGGATTAAGAGTACACTTACTGTGGTGAGCACTGAGTAATATATAGAATTTTTGAATCATTATATTGTATACTTAAAACTGATATAACACTGTATGTTAATTATGCTTGAACACAAAAAATCAAGAGACATGAAAAACAAACAAGACTATAAGAAAATGAAACAGAACCAAGGAGGGCTCCTAGAAATTACAACTATCATAACTGAAATAAAACTTCAGTACAAGGGTTGGAAAACAAAATCAAGAAAAATTTCTACAAAACAAAACAGCAAAAACATAGATGGAAGAATAGAAGTAAAGGAAAATTAATGGATCAGTTAAAGCAGCCAAATATCAGATTTTTAGGACTAACATGGGAAGACAGAAAACTCAGGGAAGAAATTTATGTATAAATTTCTATATATATGTATATGTGATATATATATATTGGAGAATATTACAGAAATATTGGAGAAAAATTATAATATGTATCACATATACTATATAGAAATATATAATATGATAATATAATATATATCACATATACATATAGCTATATAAATCTTCATATATAGAGATATATCTACATCTATCTAAATTTAGATGTAGATATTTCTATATCTATATCCATATATCAATAATATTTCCCGTAATTGAAAGGGCATAAGTTTTCAGATTAAAAGGGTCTTCTTAGTGCATATTGCAATGATGACAAAATAAAACAAATCCTAAAAGGCATAACATAACTCTATTTCAGAATACCAAGGATAAAAGTAGAATCCTAAAAGTTTTTCTTTTCTTGGTGGGGTTGGGGGAATAAACATTACAAAGGAACAGAAATCAGAATGCATTAAATGCTCAACTGCAGCTCTAACAGATGACTTGAAAATGAACAGATACAAATATTACGCATAAAAATACTGCAGTAGCTATTTTAAAATCAGCTAAAATAGACATCAAGCCAACAGCATTACCAAAGATAAAAAGAAATGGTACCTAATGATAAGAGGGTCAATTCAGTAGGAAGACATACAAAGTATAAGTGTGTATGAATTTACAAAAGTACCACAAAGTATAAGAAACAATAACTGACAGAATTAAAGGAAAAACTTTTAATTACATAACCATAGGACAGGATTTTATTAGAACATCTAGACAAAAATAAATCAGTAAATACATAGTGGATATAAAGAACACAATGAAGCACATATGGTGGGTCTTAAAATAACTCGCAGATTTTAAATGATTGATATCAGAGTATGTTCTCTGAACACAGTAGAATTGAATTAAATATCAGTAATAATAAGATATCTAAAGAAACATAAATTGATTTACAGAGTCGACAGAATTCCAATAAATTTTTTTTTAAAGATTTTTTTAAATTTATTTGACAGAGACACAGCGAGAGAGGGAACACAAGCAGGGGGAGTAGGAGAGGGAGAAGCAGGCTTCCCGCCGAGCAGAGAGCCCGATATGGGGCTCGATCCCAGGACCCTGGGATCATGACCTGAGCCGAAGGCAGACGCTTAATGACTGAGCCACCCAGGCACCCCCCAATAGATTTTTAAGAGGCTTTCTGTATGTGTGAGGGAGTGGGTAGAGGAGTCATATGGGAGAACAAACAACCTAGAAATACCAAATAAATTTTAAAATGCAGCTGAATTGGTCATCTTATACAAGTCACCAATTTCAAGACAGTGTAAATCTACAAAAATCAAGATGGTGTGTCATTGGCAAAAGTAGTTATAGTCCAATGGAAACAATTAGTTCAGAAGTAGGCTATTAATCTTGGACGAAGTTCCTAAGGTAAGGCAATGGAAAGAAATGACCTTTCAACAAAGGATGCTAGAACAATTAGACACTGGCATGGAAAAAAAAAAATTATCTCAACATCTCTTATTATGTGCAAAAAGTGACTCAAAATAGATCATAGTCCTTCCTTCAAAGACTAAAACAATAAAACTCTTAGAAGAAAATACTGGAAAAAAAAATTTTAACTGGGACAAGCAAAGGTTTCTTAGTACCGAACAGTACAAATGATAAGAAATGATATATTGTATTTCATCAATATTAAAATTTTTTGCTATTCAAAAGAAACTTAAGAATATGAAAATAAAAGCCTTTGAATGGGAGAAAGTATTCATAAAACATATCTATCTACTAAAGGATTTGTATCCAGAATATATAAAGCGCTCTTACAACTGAAAGCTAATAAGAGAAATGGCCAGTTAAAAAAATAGAGCAAAATATTTCAATGGATAATTCAGAGAAGAAGATATACAGATGGCAAATACACAAATTAAAAGATGCTCAATATCATTAGTCATCAGGGAAATGCAAATTAAATCCCACTGAAATACGATCACATATACATTAAAATGGCTAAAATTAAGAAAGACTGACAAGAAATTTTGCAAGGATGCAGAGCAGGGATCAGCAAACTTTTTGTTTAAAGGGCCAGAAAGTACATATTTTAAGCTTTGAAGTCCATATGGTTTTTGTCACAATTACTTAATTCTGCTTTTGTAGCACGAAGCACCTCATTTATAACAAGAGTGTGGCTGTGTTCCAATACAACTTTATTTACAAATAAAGCCGATTTGGCTCAAGAACTATAGTTTGAAGACCTCTGATGCAGAACAACAGGAATTCTCATACACTGCTCTGGTGAATGCCAAATGGTGCAACCACTTGGGAAAACTGTTTGTGATTTCTTAAAAAGTTAAGCATACACCTACCAAAGACCCTGATATTCCAATTCTACATGTTTTTCCAAGAGAAATGAAAACATATATCCACACAATGACTTGTACACAAATGCTCATAGAGAATTAATCCACAAAAGTCAAAAGAAACAACTAATTATCCATCAAAGAGTGAATGAATAAACAAATGTAGTATAGCCTCAATGGAACACTATTCAGCAATAAAAAGAAATGAACTACTGATACAAAAAAGTACATAAATAAATCTCTGTATCATTATGCTAAGTGAAAAAAATACTCAAAAACACATACTTACATGATTCCATTTACATAAAATGCAAGCTAGTGCAGAGTATGAAAAAAGTAAAGGGTCATAAAGAATCTTGTTGGGGTGATAGAAATATTCTGTATCTAGCTTCTGGTGGTGGTTTCATGGGTATATACCACTGTCAAAACTCGTAGAATTGAGTTAAAACAGAGGGAGTTTATACGGAGTTTATATTACTAATTTATCCCTCAATAAAGTTAGTAAGGAAAAATAAATACAGAGGTTTCACCCAAAGAAGCTACACATCTCACTGAATTTAACCAAGACAAAAGTTCTATGCACTGTTTTGCCTTTCATATATATATATCTCAACATATATTTAGTCGGCCGTAAAATGTCATTCCCTGAACAGGGCTGTTCCCTGAGGTAGTGTACTATGTACGTGTTTCTCTTATTACCCAATCTTTCTTGCTCAATTATTTTTACCTACTGACAGGCTTGTCTTTGTGGAAGAAGAGGATGTCACCTCTATTTTGTCTATATAAGTTACAAATTTCAGTTGAAGACAATGCTGATAAATAATAGAAACTGTCAACAGATAATCCTAAAATGAGTAAGAAAGAAAGTGCAACAAAAAGAGTATCTTGGGAACAAGATATTATGAAATAAAAGAAAGAACTCTAAAATTAGAGTTTGGAGTTTGGGTTCCTGGTGTCTGTAACTTGTATTAGATTTATCTTGGCCTTAGTTTCCTTATGTAAACAATGAAATGATCTCTTAAAACCCTTCTGGCTCAGAAGTTCTGTGGACTTAAAAACATTTAGCACAAATTATCAAAGGTAGAAGAAGAAGAAGAAAAAGAACAGTATGAAGAAGGAATTATTAGCTAGAAAAATAAATAAATGATTCCGTCTGAATCGGATAGAGAATTTGTACAAACATACAAACAATGAAATTTTTCAGAGGTTGGTAACACTTCTGCCCTGCTCATGGCCACACTGATCCCACCCTCACTAGATGCAGAGGAGATTAGGCAAGGGTTAGATTTTTCTCAGGTGTGAGGCCATGTCTCTAAGCACTCCTTCTGACCCTGTGGTCACTAACATCCAAGCCAAGGTGAGGAGATGAGGGCTTGCTAGTTAAGCAGATCACTATGGTTTCTTGTTACTATTATTAAATGGGAGCTCAGTTCCAGAATGATTTTCTTACACATCTGAGCAATCTACCTTTCTCTCTTTCTTTGAAAGATGGCTAGGAAATTCTATGATAAAGAAAATACATTCTAATTCCTTGAAAAAACTTAGAAGTGGTTAAAGCAGAATAAGATATTATTATGTTATAAGCTAAGAGACCCTATTTAGAAATAAAATTAAACAAGCTAAATTAATAGGTGGGTATATTGAGTCAAAAGGATTTTTCATTTGGAAAAAAGTCTATCTTCTAAATAGTGACTTTTTAAAAGAGTACTTAAATGTTTTAAATGGTTTCAGCTTAATTCAATTCAGCACCAACATGTCTATATAAAAAAGTTCTTATTCTTTCTTTTAGTCACTCACTAAATAAAGTCTATCTCTCAAACTGATGGGTAGGGGCAGGCATAAATAAGAAAAAATATTTTTAATCTTGAAAAGTTTATAATCTAGAGTAGGAAAATAAGAGTTAAACAACCAGAAAAAAAGCAGAACACTTTTGAAAAATAAAATGAATAAAAAGTAGTTTGAAAGTATTCAATGAGAAAACTATACCATACACTTCAAAATGTAATTTAAAAAATCATAAAATATTTCAAAATTTGTAAAAATTATAAGCAAGTAAAAGTAGGTAAGTAAAAAGTAACCTCAATGTATAAATGAGAAAAATAAGATTTAAATAATTAATGAAATGAGATTAAATTAAATAAATTAATTAAATAAGAAAATTAAATTCTCAAGGTCACAAAGTGATTCAGCTTGAAATTCCACAACTATATGAGTTTGGAGTGTCATTTTATTCTACTGTATGAGACAACCTCTCTAAAAACATATCAAAATTATTCAACAGTCATATAGACTGAATCTCAAGTGGAAAAACAAATTATATATATGATACTCTTGATTTTTTTAGCATTCTGATTTACATTGTTTTCTTCCTTTTCATCCATACATTTTCAATTTTCCTTTTTAGTTAATGTGGAATATTATCTCATTTTCCTCTCTTCCAAATTAATACATCCTTTTCTTAACTACAGTTTCCTTTAGCTGTCTTCTATTTTTTTTTAATGCTTGAAATCTTTGTCACGAGCTTACTAGTAAAGTATCTGTATTTTTCAATTTAGAATTTATTACAGAATTTATTACAGAATCAAACATATATGGAGCTGTGTCAAGGGAATAATCAATAATTGCAAAACAATTTTCAGATTCAGGAAAGAAAAAAATGCCTTGGCTCTTGTTACATTGGCATTCTCTTAGCAAGTAAGCCGTTAAACAATAGGATTAGCAGGACAAACAAAATAAATATACTGTTTATCTACTCTTTTTAAATAATCATTTACATTAAATATTTGATTATACATTTGACATGCCAATAATTCTCATTTAGGTTACTTCTGTTAAAAAAAAAAAAAAGGAGAAACTAAGGGATAGAATAACCTTGTCAGTGAAATGGACATTAAAAAAAAAAAAAAAATCTCAAGTCCTCGTTTGGGATGACCAGATCACATTTTCCAACAAACCAATAATAATCAGTTTACATCTGTATTAATCAAAGCCTAGAATCAAAAGTTTAATTCTGCAAATAGTTCCATTAGATGCAATACCTGGAAGTAAATTTCATCAGGTTTTAGTTGAATTTGCTACTTGGACTTTAATAAAAATGCATTAGTTGACTACTAATTACTATCTTACTTCAATCCCACATGTACATTGTTAATTACATTCAATAATTTAAGACTCATCCATTTGGACTGTTGATGTGTTTATAAATTAATTTTGAAAAACTCACTTGATCTTCAAGTATACATCTTCAAGTATATACTATGTTTGACTTTGGCCTCCATAAATTTGGAGCAGATTTTAATTAGTATCCAAGAAATGCATTTTGTGAATTTTTGCTCCTTTATTGGTGCCCTATGAGGCAACTGTAATTGGAAAATTAGAAGGTTCTTATTTGCTGAAAAAGAAAGTAATGTTTAGTATTTGAGCACAGGATGCACTAATGAAAATTAGCATCCAGGAAACTGGTACTGTGGAAGGCTAAAAATTAACCTAACCCAATAATGAATATTTATACATATGTATAGATGTGTTTATATGCATGTATATATGTATGTATACATACAGAGAACTGGCAATACAAAAGTCATATTTTGGAGTCTTTGTTGACCTACCAGTACTAAAGATATGAGATGTGCTCACTTCCCATCAGAGAAATACAAATCAAAACCACAATGACATACCACCTTACACTAGTTAGAATGGCTAAAATTAACAAGACAGGGAACAACAAATGTTGGTGAGGATGTGGAGAAAGGGGAACCCTCTTACACTGTTGGTGGGAATGCAAGCTGGTGCAGCCACTCTGGAAAACAGTATGGAGGTTCCTCAAGAAGTTAAAAATAGAGTTACCCTACGACCCAGCAATTGCACTACTGGGTATTTACCCCAAAGATACAGATGTAGTAAAAAGAAGGGGCACATGCACCCCAATGTTCATAGTAGCAATGTCCACAATAGCCAAACTGTGAAAGGAACTGAGATGTCTTTCAACAGATGAATGGATAAAGAAGATGTGGTTCATATATACAATGGAATATTACTCAGCCATCAGAAAGGATGAATATCTACCATTTGCAAGGATGTGGATGGAACTTGAGGGGGGTATGCTAAGTGAAATAAGTCAATCAGAGAAAGTCAATTACCATACGGTTTCAGTCATATGTGGAATATAAGGTAGAGTGCAGGGGATCATAGGGGAAGGGAGGGAAAACTGAATGGGAAGAAATCAGAGGGAGAGACAAACCATGAGAGACTCTGGACTCTGGGAAACAAATTAAGGGTTGCAGAAGGGAGGGGGGTAGAGGGATGGGGTAACTGGGTGACGGGCACTAAGGAAGGCACGTGATCTGATGAGCACTGGGTGTTACACAACTAATGAATCACTGAACACTACATCAAAAACTAATGATGTACTGTATGTTGGCTAACTGAATTTAAATTTAAAAAGAAAGATATGAGACGTGCCATAAAAAATTAAAAATCCATAATGACTTGGTATTAACTTTAACAGCTTCAATGTTCAACTCATATCACTAAATTTTTTCCTTACCTGATAAATGTTTTGCGTATGTGATGCTTCCATATAGCAACTGTAATTTCCTTAAAATTCTTAAAAATCTTAGTTTTCTTGGGCGCCCGGGTGGCTCAGTTGGTTAAGCGACTGCCTTCGGCTCAGGTCATGATCCTGGAGTCCCTGGATCAAGTCCCACATCGGGATCCCTGCTCAGCAAGGAACCTGCTTCTCCCTCTAACCCTCCCCCCTCTCATGTACTCTCTCTCATTCTCTCTCTCTCAAATAAATAAATAAAATCTTTAAAAAAAAAATCTTAGTTTTCTTGATACTAATTATGAAAAACTGAGGAAAAAAGCGTTTGTTCACATTAAATAGAAATAATCATCTAATTAAATCCCAAGGGATTTAATAAAATTTGGACTTCTTTAGTTTTAGTGAAATAAAATAAAATTAATAAATGAATTTTATTCAACTCAAACACCTATAAGGGAAATAATATTTAGATTCAGGTTTTTTTTTTTTTCTTACAATTCCCATGCACTAGTCCTAGATCTTAAAATATATGTTTTAATTCCTTTATTCATTTCTTCTAATAGCAATTCCTGCTGGTAGCAATATATATAATAAAGTGTGATGGTAAGCCTAACGCAGCCAAATTTTCTTTGTACTTACAATGAAATGAAGCCTGAGGAACATTTATAGTTAAAGAGGGTTAAAAAAAAGTAGTATGTATTCATTCAGATTTCTAAGTGTATTTTACTTTAAGGGTAATATTTCAGTCTCACATCTTAGGTCAAAATTAAGATAGTGTTAACACATTAAAAACTGACTCTTCCCTCTGCGCTTGGCACTCAAGCCTTTGAATGGATTCTAGTTGATGGTAACCATATGTGGTCCAGGAAATGTAGAAGGGGCAGGCTAGCCAACGGATCTTTCTTAATGGCAATCTGCCCACACATCAGCTATCTTTGCTCTGTGGCTCTTGGGGAACATGGCAAACCCAGTCTAAGTCCTATATATAAAGATTAAAAAAAAAAAAAAAAGGCAAAATAGTAGCGATCCAGATCTTGACATTTTGAAGTGGCAATGTGGCTTCCCTACAAACCATTTTCTTTTTGAAATGTTACAGCAATCTCATATATCCAAGTCATTCCACAGAATAAAAGATTATTTAAGTAAAACAGAAAGTGCCCTTAATTTTTTAAAAACTATCCTCTAAATTATACATCAAAGAAATATACTAGTATATCTATATTTTCACCAAAACTCATTAACATGCAAATGTGTGCATATTTTAAGATCTCTTACCTCCTTCTGGAAAACTTCTTAATTCCTGAGGTACATTTGTTCAATCCAATTGGTTATTTTAAGTTTCTGGACACTTTAAGTATCCTACAAAAATAAACAAATTCATTCTTAGAATTCCAATATAATTCAAACAATTAGCAATCAATTAATAGGTGCTCCACTAAATTAAAAGTCAGTATAAATGTCTTCTAAAGGTTGCATAGGAAAATGTAATGTAGGAAGGAAAAAGGCATTATGGGAGGTAGACATTGAATCTGACAAACATTTCACTCTGCCTCCTTTAACCAAATTACGATTTGTAATCGTTAATTGGATTTGAGGTACTTTGAAATTATTCATTATTTAGGCTCTGACTCTGGTAAAGAATAACTGATTTATTTGAGAATTAGTTGAAACTCTAACATGCTCTATTGATTTGTCTATAATTCTATGATGTCATTAACACTTTTCACTACTGATGATGAAAGGCTCACACTGACAACCAAGCTAAGCAGTAATTTCATGGCACTGTTAGCAAGTAACTGGATTTTGCTTTAACAAAAGCTTTTTTCCTCACCAAATAAGGAAATTATACAACATATGCAAAGTAAGTAGAAATTTTAAATAATTAAATCTCTCAAAATATGAAATAAAAACATCCTTTGAATAATTTTATTTTACTAAAACAGATGCTTTGTCAGTAATCATGCAGTATTTCACATTTGAATAATGGAAATAATTTAGAAAACAAAATAAAGACCACTCAAATCTGGGCCAGAGACTTAAAAATATCTCAGCGAGAAAATACACAAATTGGTCAAAACAAAAAAAGTATGCAATAGAGATTCACTGGCTAAGTACTAACCTTATTAAACAATTTAAATCTTATTTAAGTCATAGAAACTACATTCTGAAGTAGTATTTCTCTCATAGTTACATCCACTCCTGTTTTTTTACCGTACATTTTGTGAGAAATACAGAATATTTCTAGATTACTATATATTTTTTTTTATTTTTTTATTATGTTATATTAATCACCATACGTTACATCATTAGTTTTTGATGTAGAGTTCCATGATTCATTATTTGCATATAACACCTAGTGCTCCATGCAGAACGTGCCCTCTTTAATACCCATCACCAGACTAATCCATCCTCCCACCCCCTCCCCTCTAGAACCCTCAGTTTGTTTTTCAGAGTCCATCATCTCTCATGGTTCATCTCCCCCTCTGATTTCCCCCCCTTCATTCTTCCCCTCCTGCTATCTTCTTCTTCTTTTTTAACATTTAATGTATTATTTGTTTCAGAGGTACAGATCTGTGATTCAACAGATCAGTATAGATTACTATATTTTTGAGAAACATGGACTATATTATCCTATATGCATTTATATAGCATATTTTTGTTGGATCCCTTACAATCCAATAGGATTGGGGAAAACTTTAAGAGTTGATTTAAGCAAAGAATTTATGCTAGGTATATAAGTAAGTAAACAGATAATCTATGACCCCAAGTGTAAATGCAAACACTGAAACTCCAATGTCAATACCATGTTAAATATTCCTTGGACACATGTATCACATGATAGTGAAATTATTTCAAGACAGTGATAGGGTGGAAAACAAGATCTTTGGGGGAGAGGAGTCAAGTAACTGAGAGACTAGTGTTTTTGAAGTCTACGTGGGTATTGAAATTATCATACTGTATGACAAGAAAGATGTTGGAGAGAGAGGCAGTAAGCTAAAACTAAAATCTTAACAGAAGACAGGAAGTAACCAGAGGTTGGTAAAAGACTTCTATAAAGAGAAGTAGCAGCTGGTATCCGCTAATGCCATGAGATCACAGGGAGGAGGTTTTAGGGAGGAGGAAGGAGACTGTTTTGGAAGTGACAAGGAAGAGCAAGAGAACATCGCCTCACCTCCAATCTCAGTGATTTAAGTGGTGTGGTAGGGAACTAGCCGTCTCTCAGAGGCTGGTATGAGAAGCAGGGTCATCAAAGAAGAATCAGGCTTCATTTAGAGAGAAGATAAGGGAAAATTACATAAAAGTGGTTGAAGATAAAGGGGCTTTGTTGGTGAGTTCAACAGAGCAGCATGGTGAAAGGGTATCAGGAGGCAGAGAGGAATCGGGATGAAGATTAGATTGGGAATCAGGAATGCCTTGGAAGTTTTGGGTTCCTTTTAGCCACCGACATAAAATGAGAGAGCAGGCATGAGAAATCAAATCCCAATTTTCCCAAGACAGTCCATAGTGATGAGGCTGCCAGTGTCAGTGGGGATAGGGGGATGGTTGTGAGGTCTTGTCAGGGGTGTTCAGGGCTTCAGGATAACTATTTGATGCTTGATGATAGTGCTCTCTGACCCAGCAAAGGATGTGTGAATTTTTCTTGACTTCTGATGGACATCTTTAGGCTGGAACAGGTTCCCCCTTGACCCGCAACTGTGGTGGCCTGTAGAAGAGGAACGTACACCATGTGTGGGCTTCCTTTTGACTTACGCAGAAGGCATCCTATGGCCAGTAAGAGATCAACTTACTCTGAGCACACTGGTGATCTCTTATGCCCTTCTGGTGATGGCTTCACTCCTATCTTTGGTTGAATCTCCTGCACATGAAAACCTAAAGGCCTGCAGAGGGGCAGGTCAGAACACTTCAGCATTCTGATCTCCTGACTTCTGTTATTGGAAGCCTAAAGAAAGGGAAGTTTTATTCCAAATATAAGGGCTTCCATTTTTTATATGTTTGAATTTTCTATTATCCTGATATGAATGCTCTAACTATTTCATGAACAGCTTCATAAACCTTAACTGGTCTAATTGTTCATAACCCATGTAAATATGTATTATTAATTCATTAAATATTTATTATTCACTATGTGCCAGGCACTATTTTAGGCAGCATAACTGATGTGCCTGGCCTTGAGACACTTAAACTGTATATAAACCATAAACCAAATAATATACAAATGCATAATATAATGTCAGGTGATAGTAGGTGCTATAAAATAAGAGGATCAAAGGTGGTTGAGTATTAATTTGCTTGGAATGGTCAGGTAAGTCCTCTCTGAGTTGGTGACATTTTACCTGAAGTCTGAAGGAAGAAACTGGGAGGCATATTTAAGACCAAAGGAGTAATAAATACAAAGGTCCTGAGGCAAGATTGTACATAGATTGTTCCAGAAATAGCAATAAAATCCGTGAGTAATGAGTGAGAAAGAAATGATAAGAGGGAGGTGGAGAAGCAAAAAATATTTTTATATTTAAGACCAAAGGAGTAATAAATACAAAGGTCCTGAGGCAAGATTGTACATAGATTGTTCCAGAAATAGCAATAAAATTCGTGAGTAATGAGTGAGGAAGAAATGATAAGAGGGGGGTGGAGAAGCAAAATATAATATAGTTATAACTATAAACAAACTGGAACTGATAGGAAAATATACTACAAACATTGGTAAAATCTATGCCATGAACACAGTTCTCTAGTTAACAATAAAACATTGGTCGAAACAAAATACTGGGGAAAAAATGCTGTGGATAACTTAATTAAAACAGCTTATTACACAATGGACGTTTTACTACTTCATTTATCTCTATATGCAATTGATCAAATGGAACCATCATGCTGGGAAAAAAAACTAACACTTGGAATATTGGTTAATTCAATAGCTATAACTATGATTAAAATATACTAGTTTGACAGAATGAAAATATGCATCTTCTTTGATAATGTAGAGAATCCTCTGGCACAGAGGAGTTTTTCCACCTATTGTTGGGAACATTATAGGAGCCAAGTAGGCACCTGCAGATACAA
This sequence comes from Mirounga leonina, assembly GCF_011800145.1. Lineage (NCBI taxonomy): Eukaryota > Metazoa > Chordata > Mammalia > Carnivora > Phocidae > Mirounga > Mirounga leonina. Next base: position 12,859,647 of record NW_023270451.1, read on the forward strand.
AATATCTGATCCAACCTGACAGTTCTTTTTTTCAATTCACACCATATAATTTTTCAACAAAAAAACCTGTCAAAGGAGGTTCCATTAGTGTCAGGTAAAGATTCCTAACCAGCATACTTTTAACTTGTTCTAAAATGATAGTAACAAGTGAATCTTAAATGGGAAACTCCTATTGCAAATAAAGTGTAAGTCTTTATCTTATCTATTTATTTTCTTTGATCCTGGTGTTCTCCTGGAAACTCTAAAGAAGTTGTGACTTTGACAAATCTGATGTCTGCCAGTTCCTACAGGGATGTACTAAGAACAAGTGTAACATTTTACTTTCTGCTCCACTTATTTTCTTTAAACAATGATTTACTAGGAGTTAGCTGAATTGAAACCTACATTGGTCATTTTCTTTAAAAATAACATAGCAAATTTATTGGAAAGACTTAAAATTGTCATTAATATTTTTAGAGAAGTTCATTCCAAATTTAAGCACATTCTCTCTCGCTCTCTCTTTCTCAATCCTCCTCCTTTCCTTTCTCCATCTCTCCTTCTCTTTGTCTCTTATGAGAAGATGGGAGGATGAGGCCATTTGGGAAAAACATATGAATAAATTAAAAACTAATCAACTGAGGTTTAATTTCATTTACAATGCAGAATTCCAATTGATTTTGATTTGCATTAGTAGATGTATTATATTTCAAATAACTTGAAGATATGTGTTGTCCTGAACACTTAAATTGTATTACAGTGTGTAAATTTAAATAACTTCATTCTTATGTTTACTTGCACAATTTCCTTATTTATTTATTTATTTATTTATTTATTTATTTATTTATGCATTTAAAAATACTTATTATCTATATCCAATATGTTAGGCAACGTTTTAGGTGCAAAATTAAATTAGGTGTGCAGCTAAAATATAACCTCTAGTGGGTGGGGACTTGATTTATATTTGCCATTATACCCTTAGTGAATCGAACAAAGCCTGGCAGAGAGTAGCATTTATTTATTATTTTTTTTCTTAAAGATTTTATTTATTTATTCATGAGAGACAGAGAGAGAGAGGCAGAGGGAGAAGCAGGCTCCCAAGGAGCAGAGAGCCCGATGCGGGACTCGATCCCAGGACCCTGGGATCATGACCTGAGCTGAAGGCAGACGCTTAACCATCTGAGCCACCCAGGCGCCCAGAGAGTAGCATTTAAATATATATAATGAATATGTATTTTAAGTGGATGTATGTATTTGAATGGCTGTATATATTTGAGTAAATAAATGAATGTGTTCTCATCTTCTTCTTTTATGTTACTGAGAATCAGACAACTAAATTAATGACTAGAGTACAACGCAATGAATATGATGATGATGGTCCCAAGTACTGAATGCTCAGGAAGCTTAGGGGTAAGAATCCAAATTAGACTACAGGGGTGATCAAGGCTCCAAGTCTGGAAACAGAGGATTAAAGATGCATAGTCAAGATTTCGAGTACATACATCTGGGGCTGAATCTCATTAGGCACTAGAGAAAATTGCTCAGGGATCAAACATATACTTTTCAAGGTCCCGGAAAAATATTTAGGTTTTAAAAAATTAATATGGCTTCTAGAATATGAGAAAAGATGCAAATCAGATATTAAGGGATATGAAACTAAATGCCTGTTAAACTTAACCTCTCAACCTTAATTATTAAATTGAAACTTCTTATAATTAAGATTTTTACTGTTAATCACTCTTAATTACTCTGCAATTATCCCTCAAGATGCGTAATAATTATTGAAAACATCCCAGAAGATAATAATGAAAGGGCAAGGGGTGCCTGGGTGGCTCAGTTGGTTAAGCGACTGCCTTCGGCTCAGGTCGTGATCCTGGAGTCCCGGGATCGAGTCCCACATCAGGCTCCCTGCTCGGCAGGGAGTCTGCTTCTCCCTCTGACCCTCCCCCCTCTCATGTGCTTACTCTCTCTCATTCTTTCTCTCTCAAATAAATAAATAAAATCTTAAAAAAAAAAATAATGAAAGGGCAAACTTATAAAGTCCTGTCAAATTTTTAATATAAACAAAGAAAAGTGTTTAATGTAGGACAAAGGTAGATTTAATATATTTGAAATGCTATTTAATATATTTGAAACACCAAAACAAATAATGACACCTAGGGTTTCAAAAGACCTAAAACAGGCCCGTATCATCCAATCTCAGACTGGTTCTGACATAGGCTGAAAATAAATACAATTTAATTAAAATATTTGCACGGTATCTATTTTGTAAGCAAGAAATTTCTACACCCTAAACTGTCATTGATTGTCCCAAATTTAGAGTAGAGACATGAAACTAAAAACATCATTTTTATGTTTCAGTGAGAGTAGAAAGTATACACAAATAGGCAATTAATGCAGTTGTCCTTACTTTAAGACTCGTCAGGACAATTGTTGTCTGAAATAAACTGCCCGTTTCTTTTTTAGCAGACTTTAAATCAGCCTGGACACATTTCTTAGGACAGTTTTAGGTCATTAAGAGGTGAAGAGAACTCCAATGATAAAGGATAATTTCTGAAGGCTTTTAAAAATTACAATTTTAAAAATTAAAATAAAAATTACAATTACAAAAATTGAAAACAAATTTCCCTTTCAAAAATGAACAAAAATTTTATGAACTATTACAGAACTAATCAGCTATAGCTTAAATGCTTGAATATACACACATGTTAATAATGCTATCTTGTAAATTTTCATTTATATATATCTCATAATATATATGCATTATGTACATTCATATGCAATTTATAAAATATCTGCTATCATGTATAACATATGAACAACACATATGCGTATGCATGTGTGTGTTTCACACACAAACACACAGCACACATATATACACCTTGGAGAATCCTTAACTGATTTGTACATACTTTGTTACATTTTAATTAGACTTTAAGCTTGAATCACCCAAGAGCTTAGTACCAACAAAATTTTTGGAATGCCTATTTCCTTCTGAATATATGTGATCACTTATTCTAAATATGTAGCCTTTCTCATCCTGAATATCTATGATTTGTCAGAAGACTTTGAATCTACAATTTCTTAATCATAGTTATAAACATTATTGATACAAATATTTTTTGAAGCTTCCTGATGTTTGCAACATCTCTTTTCTAAAGTTATTTGGGATGTAGATTTAGCATTTTTCTTTTCAAAACTTTGCGAATAAAATATCAGATGTTTTTAACCACAGTGACCACTTGAGTCTAAATCGTGCACTGTTATTTATCATTTTTTTTGATAATATCAGCTGTGATATACTTTTAAACAATTATTTTTTTTCCTGAAATTCTTTTGCCCTCAAAATCAAAAGAATCTAATTTTGAGAGTAAAACAGTAGTAATTACATAGGAATAATGAAACTAAGTCTATAAGTCTCAAGCTATTTATTGTGCAATTCACAGTTATTTGAGAATAAATCAAATTAATTCCTTATTGTCCTTTTCTGTTGTCTCAAACATTTTAACAATAGGCTTTCATCCTTTAATTACCTGTTAAGAAACTTTTTTTTTTCTTTCCTCCTAAGTTGAATGGTGCCATATTCCCTTTTACACTTAATAGGTAAAACTGTGCTTGTTGAGCAGGCTTTTGATAGAAAGGTCTAGCAGTGTATGCAATGTTCACAGGTAAAAGCCGATGAGTGAAGAGAAATCTTTTTTTAACAAATATAACATCCACCTTTTCTAACCTTCAAGCATGTCTCCTATAGCTTCTAAGTTCATTGTAGACGTGGCCCATGTCCTAAGATTTTTTGATAGTCTCCTGTCTATAAAAACCCCTCAGGCTTCACTCAGTGAATGTATCTAGTTTTGTAATTAGATCAAGAGGTAAAATTCTAATCAGGAAGAGATTGACATAAATCTATGGCTTAATTTCTTGGAAACATTAGGGAAATAAAAATTACAAACATATATTTAGGTATCTTGTAAACTGTATATCACAAGGCACTCTATTTTTTCCCCAGTATCTAATATTATATATGTGAAACAGATCACTATATTATACTAATCTTAGTAATATCAAGCCAAATATTTATACGCAGCATCAGCATTATTAGCTCCATTAGAAAAACAACAATTATCCAAAAATGTCAAGCAACTGGCATGTTAGTATACTCAATAAGTAGCAGGCCTTAGTCATAGAACTCCAAATTCTATGTACTTTCAAGCTATGTCTCTTCTAGGACAAATGTGTAAGATTGCATATTGTCAAAATATTTACATCCCTGCCCTACTGTGTCCTTCCATATCAGGAAGATCATACTTCCCACTGCTTTGACTTAAGAGTGAGCAATGTAACTTGCTTTGGAAAATAAAGTGTGAGTAAAAGTGACGTGGTCTACTTCTGAGCAGAAGCTGTAGGGGCCACAACATGGTTTGGTCATCACCTTTCTTCCTGGGGATATACACTAGTTCCCGAGTCTGGGTAGAAAATAATGAAGCAGAACTGAAACCATCACACAAAATAATTATCATGTAAGTGATAAAGAAAAATGTTTATTCTTATTGTAGAGCCATTAATTACCTGAGCGTAAACTTAGCCTGTGCTAATTGATATGAAATTTGGTGCTTAGAAGTAATGTATTACAGTGACAATAAATTATAGATCAGCCCTGAGGTCAAGCAGTAGGTAGTAAGCAATTTTTTTCTGGAGGTTGGAAAGATGGCAACCCATGTAACGCAATGGAGAAACATTTGGTAAAACTGCAAAATTCTAATGCTTGGGAAGCAAACACTGTTCTAAATGAGCTGTGTCTTCAAGTTATGCTCATACCTTAGTTGGTACTGGCCAGTTGGTAGACAGAGTCAACAGGAACAGAGAGAATCTGGAATCTACAGGCCTTTCGGCATTGAAAGATGAAACTGTTTCTTATCTCCAATTAGTAAAAGAGAAAATTGTGGAAAGCTTTGAGTTGCAAAAACTAATTGTAACTCAGCATCTTAGCAAAAAGCAAATCAAGGGTATCTCTGTACTGATTAAGGTAGCAGCCAGTAAATACTTTCCTTTGGATGAAATGACTCAGAGAAAATAGAATGAAAAAGGGTACAAGTCTTTTAGAAGCCAAAAAACACAAGGTACCTGAGTTTAGAGAAAAAAATCATGGATGAGGCTATTGGTGCATGGTTGTGAATAAAATAAGATACTATAAATAAAAGCCCACTATGTTTCGAGAAAGTTGTGCTGCCAAATGAGTTATCAGCCTGGAATAAAAGAGAATGTGAGTGTTCAATATTTAAAGTAAACTTTAGAATTCCCAAATTTCTACTGGCAGCAAGATCAGACTAAGAAAGCTGCTTAGCCTGCCGGGGGGCATATTCTACAATGCCCATTTCAGATAATGTCAAGGAGGAAGAATAATGTAAAAGATCTGTCAGAGGGTAGAGCCAAGAATGATAGAGAATAACAGGCTAGGCAATTACTGGCTGACTTTAGAACTGGGGAGCAATCAGGGAACATTCCAGGAAATTCCCAGAACCAGGAAAGGATCATGCCCACTATGATTTCAAATCTGCTATGGTCAACATGGTGACTGCTTTGTAATTCACTTCTCCTTTCTGATTAAAAGTATCTTGCTGTTCCACTACAGTGTATTAGAAGTGTGTGTGTGTGTGTGTGTGTGTGTGTGTGTGTGTGGTTGGGCAGGGGGATAAAGTAGATAAATGGTTTTTTTAGTTCCTAGTTATTCAGATTAAGATCTTCATCTGGTTCTAGATTTTGAGTCAGACACTGTGATGAGATGGAATTTTATATAACAGAGGGAAGTGAATATTTGTGACCAGACTTCGGGTAGATTGTATCGTCGTCAAGATGAGTGTTGCTGCTCCCCATTGGGCCAGTCCCTGCGGGAAGATTAGATTTCCAGCACCAGTGACTTTTTACATAGTCATATGACTTGCTTTGGGCAATGATATGTGACTGCAAATAAACGTGCCGCATCTGAGCAGAAGCTTCAAAACCCAGCTCATGGTTCTTCCCTTGTTCTTTTCCTTCTGCTCTGAGATTAGTAGGTCTCAGATAGATCTGCTTCTTCATTTTAGAAGATTGGAGCAGAGCCTTAACTGTCCCAGGAGGGACATACAACATGTGCAATATATAAACTTTATTATTATAAAGACACCTAGATGTTGAGACCATCTGTTACTGTGGCACAACTTAGTGTAGCCTCACTGATTGAACACTACAATCAAAAGTGCCCAGAAGCCAGAGGTGCAGAGAAAACAGCATGTCAGAGATGATAGTTGCTTTTGCTCAGCCAAGCAATGACTGCTGTAGAAAGGACTCATTTTATGCCCTGTCTGTCTCAGTACAGCGGGAGAAATTCCAGGGAAATGGCATGTGAGATTTAGTCAGAAAGCCATTTTTCTGACTAAAATCTGGTTTTCTCTGGATATAAAAAGAACAATGCAACACTAATGGAAAGTAGTTTGATTCGTTTCAATCTCATAATAAGTCTTTCACAGTACTGTAGAAATATGAGGAATAAGTAAATAACTTACTGAAAAGATTATTATCTGGAGAAGTTCTCTGTGGTGGATGATTTTCTACTAACTGTGCTAGCTGGGAGGATTGGGTCAGTAAGCCATTCATTTCCAAATGGGTAATTAACCTTATCAAAATAATACTGCAAAGATTCTAAAGCATCATATCAAGTTGAAATTTAAAGATACATAAATGTAATTGGTAAATTTGTCAGCTCACTGCACAGGTAGAATATGCAAATGTAAACCTTTAGGCTAGAGAGAACATGAACTGTTCTTCAGATATTTTTCACTTTTGAAGACCTTGGTTTTATTGATGACACCATAGAGACACAAGCCCCATGGAGAAAAGATCGCAAGATACGAAAGTCTACACACTTTCTCTTCTTTGGTGATTGGCACAAAAATAATACATACAAGTTTGAGCTCTGTTTTTTGAAATATCAGCTATAGTCATTAAGTCATAAAATCATAGGATACAAACAAATAATGCGACATTATCTAAATTCTCTGTTATAACCAGTCTTGTAGTAGTTTATTGCCTTCCTAAACAATTATGTAAGCAATCTCTAGCCAACGAAGTTTCTCTCCATTTTGTTTTTAATGTGATACAATAATATAAAAAACGACCATACAATACTGATAAAGGCAATCAATTACATATTTTTGTTATAAATAATGAAATTTAGCAAATGTTTCAGGTTTATGGTTAAGAATTCCTTCAAAGAAATTTACAAAAACTTATGTTTTGAATTATATTCAAATACCTTACTCTGATACTAAATCTTGATGTAAAATCTTTATGTAAGATATTTTGATGCTATTACTTTTCATTATAAATTTACCCAATTTAAATATATGCATTAAAATTAATATATACATTGGTTAAAATTGCAGAGATTACTTCCTCTTAGTATTTTTGTAGTACTAATTTTTTTTCTTTTCACTTTTTAAAGTTTGGGTCCTTTTCCTCTAACTTCATTTTCTTGTGTCTTTTGTTATTTATTTTAAAAAGTGTTCCCTGTTTTCAAACTAAACATGCTTTTTACCATTTTCTCATATTTTTCTTTCATTTTCATTCAAGAGAAATTGAGATAAAATTGTTTTAGTTAGAAAGACTACTGCCTTAAGTTGTATGTACCATTTTTAACTTAACATTGAAAGCAAAATAGGCACTGACATGAAGAACTATTTGGAAGCAAATCAGCTAATATTTTCAAATAATAATAATTTAAAATCCTGGGGCTGAGAAAAGGACCTATTTCATAACATACAGAATGCAGGTGCACAAACTAAAAATCTACTAAGTCACATACCCAAAACTCCTTTGCTTTTGCATCATAGAGAGTACACTGATGCTGTATCGTATCTCTCATTAAAGATTAAAAGTATACTACTTGAAAACACTGAGAAACAGAGAGAGAGCATGAATTACCATTTCAGAGCTCCTGTGAGTCTTCTTTCCTAGGACTTGCTGATGATTTTTTATAAAGCAGATTTTTAATCTTCCCAAGTCACATTCTTTCACTTTCTTTTAAAACTATAATCCAATAGAAGAAAATTTTTCCAAACTGCTAGTGGTCAAATAAAATAAGAGACAAGGAGAGCAGTGGGGTGCCCCCAATCAAGCTGATTAAACTCTGCAGGATCTGCAGTTTGTCAAAAACCTTTTTGCTGCCTCACATTTTCTAAAAATGGAAAAGGTGAAGCTTTCACAAGTAGCAGGCTCCAAATAAACCAGTGCACCGAGCACAAAGCTCATGATACCAGAAAAAAAAAAAAATTTTTTTTCACACATTAGGAAGTTCTCCTATTAGCGGGTACCCATCATCCTAATAGGACACTTCTCCATATTAATGTAAGATTCAGCTTTTGGACCCAAAAAACTCTTTCCATCCCTCAGGCTACATTTGTCCCAAAGAAGCATTAGTTGCATGTAGCCTTGAGGGACTTTTATACAAAACCTGTGGAAATAATGTATAGATTCTTTCCTTGGAGGGGAAAAAGACAAAATAAAACTGGGTCACTGATAGTAACTGTGAAAACAGTAAAGCTAAGAGTGCACTTTTACTTCTTCTTCCATTTCACTTAATTTCCTAAGTTTTACTCTGATTTTCTAGGGACAAGTGTGCTGTGTATAGAAAATTACATACAGGCTATATGATAGTTACCCATGATATTATGTAGTCAGTGACATCTCATCCTTTCTAGGTATTAAAAGTAATAGGCTAATAATTTTTTTTTTGGCATAGTGTCGCTCTTTTAGTTTTAATTTCTATTTTGACACAACTGCTCTTTCCCTAAATATCACTATTTTTTCAGCCTAAAACTATTAATAACAAATATAATCATTATTTTATAGGCATTACTCTTCATTTTTCCTGGCATATGCTCTACCTCTTCTAAAATTCGCAGTGCATTTCACATTCACTATACTTGACTACTCCTTGTCGCAACATATTTCATCAGTTACGACGGTCGCTGAGTTGCCAATAAATTATTTAACTGAAATAACTGCTCTCTGGTGGACAGCATTTCTTAGGACAAACTCCACGAAAATGCAACTACTTCAGGAACTCCTGAAACTGCAAAACTGTCATAAAAATGCCTCCTTTCTAATTAAGCTTTGAAATAAATATCATTTGAAAAGATATATTTGTTTCCTAAAAAACAATTGGTCTGGAGCTATCGGCTACATTTTTATACAGTGAAAGAAACAAAGTACGAATGATGAAATGAGCAAAACAAATTGTCCATCAAATGGCTTTTAGGTCAGATCTGAGTCTCCTTTTCCTCATCCATTAAAATGAATGATACATAATTCGTGGGCATTTAGTATGAAATTGGTATGTTTTCAAATACTGGTATCATTTAAAAAATAGAAATATGGCTTTTCCACATTTAGTCCTGTGCTTTCTTTAGCTATTAAATGTTAATACCAAATTGATAATCACCAACTAATTGTTAATAAAAATGATGTCATCACAATTTTGAAACGTAGTTTAAATAAAGAAATCATTAAAAGCTCTGTCTTTATCATTTATTGTGTAAATAAGTGAGTTCTTTTTGTGCCCAGTAACATATGTAGAATAGAACAAATGGGTCAGTGGCATAAAATGACTTTTGTGTACCACTGCATTTGCTCAATAATATTTTTTATACGGTCACCTTTATCACACCTGTATGTGAATTGTGTGTTAGAATACTATACCACCACCCAGATATCAACTAAGCCAACTTGCTTGAGATCTAATCACTTAGACATCCTCACTATATATGTAGGTATGGTCTTGGGAATGTATTGCTTAACTATCTTTATGTAAATGATCATCACTAATGTTACATACTCACCAGATAATGCAAATAAACAAGGTTGAATAAAACATGAAGCCTCATTTCAAGGGATTTCAATTTTCCTTATCTACTACACAGATGCTGATTAGTATAGCAATTCACCATGCATCAGCCACCAAATCCCAGAGTTCAAGATAGCAGTAACTGCTATTATTGGGCATTTATTATAACTCAAAGCCTTTTTAAAGCACTTTATATAATGTCAATTCTGACAACATTTCAGGGAGTTATTTTTAATTCACTTTATATGAACGTCGAGGGAGAGAAAACTCCATGAACATGGATATTCAGTGACAGAATTGATTTGAAAAGATTATTGAACCTGATACTAAGATACAGTTCTTAGGCTCTGGTGGCCTTTTAGCATCAGTTTTTTGACCAGGGACATTTAGTGGGAGAAGGGAAGCTGGAAGGATAGATAGGCCACAGAGTGCTTAGCTTACTCATGCCAAGCCCTGATGAAGTGCTTGGCAATTTTTGTAAAAAAACACAAATGTAATTGTTTTTTCTGAGGTACAGTAACTAGAAGGGCAATGAGCTGGAAGGGGGTAGCAAGTAAAGAAGCAGATGATGGCAAAGACAGACACTGACATAAACATTTCCTTAACTTCATGAAAAAAGATTCCTAAGAATCCCAAAGCTTTGTACCCAGGCTTCACAGAACACCAAGAACGTTGTGAAAAATTCAGGTGGTCAATAACTTGGATTAGAAAAAAAAAAATTACTAAATTTCAAACAAATGTAAGTAACAAACCACAGTGGTGACAGCCATACCTATCACTGTGAAATCAGATATTTTCATATCAGGATATATTTCTTTAAGAAATCTTAGAATGCCATTTATACTGATCATTTCTTTCAAGTTATGGTATTATGAGATCTTCTACTAGATCCTCTTATTTAATGCTTTAATTTCAAAAGGCATGCATTATTAAATCGCAAATTTGTTCTTTTTACTATTCTTTTAATTTTTTTTTTAAGATTTTATTTATTTATTTGACAGAGAGAGACAGAGAGAGAGAGGGAACACAAGCAGGGGGAGTGGGAGAGGGAGAAGCAGGCTTCCCGCCGAGCAGGGAGCCCGATGCTGGACTCGATCCCAGGACCCTGGGATCATGACCTGAGCCGAAGGCAGACACTTAACGACTGGGCCACCCAGGTGCCGCACTATTCTTTTAATTTTAATATAATTGTTTTTCCTTGAAATACTATATATTTTCTTTTCTGCATTTAAAAATATCATTCTAAGGAGCAGTTCATAGACTCTAACACACTTTTAAAGACATGAAGGTAGTAAAGCTCCCTAATAGGTCAACTGAAATCAAGATCCCAGTTAGCAGCAAGGACTTCAGTTGAACCATTTCCCTGTTGCCATGTTTGATGTCATGCCCACCTCTATTCTCTTTCTTGTTTCTTGGGCCTGCACTTTTATGATTATGGAATCACCTATGCCCAGATCATATGTCAAGAGCACGTGATAATGAATATTTTACCTTTAATCCTAATGATACTTAACAGGGTATATACATTTAAATTTTCTTGCTCCCATAAGAAAATGATTTGTTGTCTTTGGGTGTTATGATGTATTGCCATTTTTGTTCCCTATCTATAGATTTTAGATTTTGTGCTTACTCTCTCTGTATACAGTAAAAACGGTATGTTCCTCCTATTACACTAAAAAAGTTGCTAAGTTTTAGCAGGAATTCCTTCTAAGCAGAATTTTTTTTTTTAGATTTATTTATTATATATATATATATATAGAGAGAGAGAGAGAGAGAGTGGGGGTGAGCAGAGGGAGAAGGAGGGAGAAAGCCAAGCAGACTCTGCACTGAGCGTGGAGCCCTATGGGGATTTGGATCTCATGACCCTGAGGTCATGACCTGAGCCAAAACCAAGAATTGGATGCCTAACAAACTGTGCCACCCAGGCGCACCAACCTAAGCAGAAATTCTTTTTTTTTTAAGATTTTATTTATTTACTTGAGAGAGAGAGTGCGCAAGAGAGAGAGCACAAACAAGGTGTAGGAGCAGAGAGGGAGGGAGAAGCAGGCTCCCAGCTGAGTAGGGAGCCCCACATGGGGCTTGATCCCAGAACCCTGGGATCATGATCTGAGCCGAAGACAGACGCTTAACCGACTGAGCCACCCAGGTGCCCTGTGAGAATTTCTAAAAGTATATTAAACAAATGAAAAGAATTGTTTTGTATTGCTAGCAAAATTGTAAATTTCATATTGTTAGTATCAACTACTTATATTATTAAATGCATGTGCTTGGTTATATAGAATTATTTATAAAAATTAAAAGGGAAATACGGTTCCATTTGCAAAAATGAACAGTACAGGAATCTTTATTAAGTAATTTTCTGCATGAAAGGGAAAGCTATTACACAATTTAGAAGTACATTAATTATGGTCATAGTTACTGTATTATGTGTATATTTATTTATATATAATATATGCATTATATATTATATATTTATACATATCATATATTTACTTATATAATATAAATATATATTTATATTAAATGTCTATATTTAACTTTCTGTATCTTATAATGTTTTGACATCTCTTGGGGGCCTTACAGACCTGGGGAGAGACTGAGATTCCCAGGGTAGCTTATTCTTGGGGGTAGTATAGAATTTATCTGGGGTATATTTTTCACGTGCAATAACTGTAGATCCAAAGTTGTATCTCCACTTACCTTCTTATCTAACTCACAGATTAAGCCCGTATTTCCCATGCTCTAAATGAACCCAGGGCCAGGTTCCAGACCACTAGGGACTACCCCTATAGCAGAAAGCCTGCTGGGATTGTACAAACTATCCAATCCTAAACTGTGTCTCTGCCTTACACTGCCTTTCCTGAAGAAAGCCCATTAAAGGCTTAAGGTTCTCTCCTTGCTCCTGCTTCTATCTCCTGACCAAAACCTGGTGTTCCTTACATGGCATTGCGTGGTGTGCTATACCTCTCATTTTAGGGGAACTATAACATTAATTTTTTCATTTAATGGCACTGACCTCTCCTTTTGTCACCCAGTTACTTGCATAAATTAAGACCTGGGCAAAGAGCATTTATAGTTCACAGTAAAAAGATAAACTACATACAATTATTTACTTGTGTTATGCAGGGTGAAGTATTGTAAGAAAGTAAGAAATCTGAAATCACATGGACTGTTACAATTTACATGCTGTGCTCCCCAGTGCAGGTTACTTAATTTCTGTGCCTCCATTTTTTCTCCTGCAAAAAGAGTATGATTACAATTGCCATTCAGGATTATTGTGAAGATTAAATGATAAGACATACGGAAAGATCTATACCACAGGTATGCTAAATACACAGTGGCCATTAATCCTGGTAAATTACCTAATGTTCGTCAAATATGTATTTAGCTGAATTTTATTCTCATTGCTGACTTTAGGAATGAGGGTTTTTATTTGATAATAACAATTAGATTACAATTACATTTTCCTAAATTTTAGTCTGCTTAGATAAAACCAAAAGGTTTGGATGCCATCTATGGAGGAGAACAGATAGTTTATAAGGCCAGGTCTAATTTGATCATTCCAATCTCAGCTCATCTTTACTTTTATATTTTGGTTATATTAGGGTTACATATTTCATTTCACAAATATTTATTAATTAATAAAAGTACTCTTTCTCATATGTTTTTCCTAAGTTTTTTCCCATAAGTTACATTTACATGTTTTCTGACACAAGATGGGGGATAATTACGAGTAAACTTACAATGTTGGGGTACTACTTTATAAAAGTGCTTTAGAGCCTAAGTAAAGCACCATCGTTCTCCACTGTACAATCCAGCAGTAATGACAAGACAATAACTTTTAGGGCACATTATCTGGGAGCAGACTGGGTTCAAATTGTCACTTTGTAAATTAGTTGTGAGACTTTAGCTTAGTCATATGTAGAATGTGGATAGTAATGGTACCTACTTCATCGTGGTGTTGTGACAAGAAGTGAGTCAACACTTGTAGAACAAATACTTCTCAAAAGTAAACCTCAGTAAAATATAATTACTATCTCACATCATCCTCATTTTAATTGTATTCAAGGAAAATATGCATAATTTAAGAAAGATACAAAACAAAGTCTTTGAGGATTTAAAGCAATGAGAAATCACATCAGTTACCTTTAAACTCACTAGGGGCTTCCTCAAGGAGACTGCATTTGAGAAGAGGGACTCCACTCCTAACAGGCAGGGAGTACAGCAATTATGAGAGTCACAGCGCCTGGACCGGAAACTTGACTCCACCATTTCACTTGCTGGGTGACCTTTTGGCAAATGACTACAACTCTAGCCTGTCCCCTAACTTGTAAAGTGAAGGAAATAATAATACACTGCTTGTCAGCCTGTAGTAAAGATTAAACAAATCTTTAAAAGAATGTCATCAATTACTAAATGTAATTAAATGCATAACAAGTACTTAATAAGTAACAACAAGGATAAGATTCTTTTTTAAATGATCTCTGAAGACTAGCTAACAATAGATAGGCATTAAACTAATTGTGCCTTTTTCTCTATACTGTAATGTTTATGCCAATCAAAGATATCAAATACTCATGAGAGCTCGAGTCCCTCCTCTGAAGATACAATTCACTGCAGTATGGAAGCTAAAGCTTACTAATCTTCCTTTTAGCAAGGCTTTTAATCTACATGTTCTTTTGGTATTAATCATTACATAATCAAGCATGCCAAGTATCACAGACCACCTTCAGCTAAAGCAGAATATAAGTACTATTCACTTCTTAAAAAGAAAACATTTCTCTGATGAGAAGAAATCATGTCATTTCCTGAGTGGAAGTTCACAAGGGGGTACTTGTACCATGCAATGTGTAAAAAAGAGTAAATTTGGAGAGAAAAGTGGAAAGAGCCCCACAGAAATAGTATAAATGAAAAATACTTCCACGCTTCTATATACACATGACTGCTTCTTACAATGAACTATAGTTCTTTAAAAAATGGAGAGCTTATTCTCTGATTATATTCTGTCATAAATCATATGGACAGATGTGCGCCTTAGTCACGCATCATGGTTGATTACCATCATTCAGAGTTTATACAACACAGGCTAAGGATTTTACTTTTTAATTCAACATTTAATTTCTTTGGTATTATAACAGACAAAAAGTAATATCCTACGAATTTTTCTTTGTTATAGCACAACATCTGCACAATAAAAATATTTATGTCAAATATTTGTATTTTAAATACGAGTTTAAAATCATGCATGTCTGTTTATTCTCTTCAACAGAGTAGTGCATTTCAGCTTTTAAGTGTGATTCAAAAATACATTCTTAAAAAGTTTTTAATTATTTATTACCTTTCATACCTATTTTGAAAAATGATAAATCAACACAATGGCAAAATGTGTCACGAAATAAAAATGAACTAGTATTTTACCAGCATAACTGTGGAGCCCACTTACATTCCTGGCACCATGAGTCAAGGATTTCTTTAATTACAGGGTGTATGAAGACTTTTCAAATATTGTTGAGCCACAGCAGCCTGACTTAGGTGGGTGGGATAAATCCATAGGGTGGTTTCTTACAAAACTCTCTAGGATGATAGTAATCTACTGGGGTTTCCAATCAAACTTTGTTCATTAGTGCTAGTCAGAGCTGGTACACAGAGAAGATTAATGTGGGATTACTCAACAGTTCTTAGATAGAGTTCAGATTTGACATTGGTCATGGATATAAAGTTAATGCTGAATTGGCTTTGGAATTCAAACCCTTATAGTTATCTGTCAGGTCCAATGAATGAACAAAAACAAGACTGTCATAGAGCAAAAAGAAAAGAACATATGGTTGAAACAAAGCAAATGTTGTTTTTGGCTGACAGATAAATAGCAAAATGATGATTATTTATACATTGGCAATCATATTTTACCAAATCAGAATTCCAGATCACAAACTACGTCATTTTAAAAAATATCTAATGGGAAATTTCAAAAATTATTCCTGAACTTTTTTACTTCTTCTTTCCTCCTCCTTCTTCTTCCTCTTCTTCTTCATTTTTTTTTTAAAGATTTTATTTTTAAGTACTCTCTACACCCAACGTGGGGCTTGAACTCACAACCCTAAGATCAAGAGTCGCATGCTCTATCGATTAAGCCAGCCAGGAGCCACCAGAACTTCTTTTTACAAAGAGAGTGAAATTTATCAGAAAGTGTATGGTCTTAAAATCATTATCTATTTTTATGAAAAATAAAGTATATATCAAAATATGTCTAGCTAAATAGACTGCAATATCAATGAAAATGGTAAAAAGATTCACAATAACCCTGACTATATTATAATTATCAGTGGGAAAGGTAATGTCAAAAATAATGTTCTTTCTAAATTCAATACACATTTATTGTTTGATAAAATGTATAAGGCATGTACTCAGTATTGTAGCAAGGACTAAAATTAAGCAGATGTAATCAACCCCTTCCTTCAAAGAGCTTATATTTGAGTGGAAAGAAAAAAAGGCATTCACTGCATAATAAAGTGTATGAAAAGGAATAGTATAGCTAATATAATAAATGCTTCATAGGCAATTTATATTTATTTTTTATAATAGGTCTATAGACTATAACTAAGGAGAATGTGTGTGTGTATACATTAATATATATGTATATATGTGTATATATATATATATATCTTCTAGACTTTGGAGTTGAGATCATGGACAAGCAACTCCTTTTTTTTTTAAAAGATTTATTTATTTGAGAGAGAGAGAAGGAGAACCCATGTGAGCAGGGGGTGGGGCTGAGGGAAAGGCAAGAGAGAATCTCCAGCAGACTCCCTGCTGGGCAGAGAGCCCACACAGGGGCTTAATCCCAGGGCTCTAAGATCGTGACCTGAGCCAAAACCAAGAGTCTGATGCTCTAGGGACTGAGCCATCCAGGCGCCTCACAAAGTCCTTGCCCTTATGAAGCTTATATTGTAGGGGGAGGCGACAGACAATAAATAAATGAAGTAGTAAATTATAATATGATATAAAAAAAACCCTCAAAAACTATCAAAGTGGGGCAAAGGAGAGAAAGAGTGGCAAGAGGTGCTGTTTTAGAATGGAAGGCCATGGAAAGCCTCTCTAATAAGGACACATTTGCAGAGATCTGAATTAAGGGAGAAAGCCAGCCACAAAATGTCTGTGAGAAAAGTCTGAGGCAGCAGAGCCTCCAAATATACAGGTGGAAGTACTTCAGGAACAGCACGGACGCACGTGTGGCTCTCGTGGCCTGAATGAGGGGCATGGTGAGGGATGAAGTCAGAGGTAGGAGAGAAACAGCACAAAGAGCCTTGTGAGCTTCGAAGGACTCAACAGGCCATGGCGAGCCTTGTAATAAATGGAAAGTGTGGAACGGAGGAGTGATATGGGCAAGAGTATTCTCAAAGGACCCTCTGCGACTCAACAGAGCAGGGACTGTGGAAGGTGCGTGTGCAAGCACGGAGATTATCCAGACAGCTTTTACACTCAGTCAGAGGAAAGGTGGTGGTTGCCTATGCAAGACCATTCATAGGGGTAATGGTCAAATAAAAGTTTTCAGCAAAATTCTAAATTGGCCAATTCTATAATTAAAGGAAAAACATTATAAACTAAATTTAAGTGTTTTATGAACCACAAATATATTCTTGAATCCCTTGCTTTTGACTTACTTCAGCTTGGGATATATAAGTAAAACCCATAGGCAAACCATAGTCACTCTATAGTTAGTAGAAAAATAATAGAATAATTCATTTCTATTTTGTAAAATTTCCTTGTGAAAATGGGATGTCTGAATGGTATGTGTCTATGAAATGTCTTCATGTATATTACTTGATTCTTTTTCATTCCATTTTGAAAAAAATGTATATGGCATAAGATTTTTTTTTTTAAGATTTTATTTATTTATTTGACAGAGAGAGACAGCGAGAGAGGGAACACAAGCAGGGGGAGTGGGAGAGGGAGAAGCAGGCTTCCCACTGAGCAGGGAGCCCGATGCAGGGCTCCATCCCAGGACCCTGGGATCATGACCTGAGCCGAAGGCAGACGGTTAACGACTGAGCCACCCAGGCGCCCCTGGCATAAGATTTTATTTTTTAATTTTTTTAAAGATTTTATTTATTTATTCATGAGAGACAGAGAAAGAGAGAGGCAGAGGGAGAAGCAGGCACCCAAGGAGCAGGGAGCCCGATGCGGGGCTCGATCCCAGGACCCTGGGATCATGACCTGAGCCGAAGGCAGACGCTTAACCATCTGAGCCACCCAGGTGCCCCCACAGCATAAGATTTTAATCTTTGTTTTATAAAAAAAGTTTTAGAGGCTGTTATAGGCACAGTAATACAGACCCATTTAAAAAGCGATAGCCAGGCTGAAATGTGCAAAATCTGCTTAGGAGTTGATCTCTGCCCTCAGCAGATATACATTATTTCCAGTTAGGTGCACATTTAAAAATGAGAGAATTCCACACTATTTTTCAAAATAAAATTCATAATATAACTTAATTCTAAGTGATTAGATATGTTTAATAGCAGTTAGGAAGCAAGTGGTCAGTTTGGGCTGGAATAATCAGGCAAGACAACCACTTAAATGTAGTAGTCCTGATGCACAGAGGGAGGGAAGGAAAGAGAAAGGGACTGAGGGAGAAAGAAAAGCAAAAGAAGTGGGGCAGTCCTGAGCCCTCAGTGTGTGCCAAGAATTATACTAGAATCCTTCACAGATAGTCAAGGTAGTATCGAAGAGCATGCATAATTGCTAACAGAGAAAATGTGAGCGTAAGTAAAAATATTCTTGAATCCTATAAGATCTATTAGAATAATTCTATGTAAGAGATCTTTTTAAAATCTGTAAAATCACCATTTATATATTATAACTGCCATTTTATAAATATGAGTTTATTTTTTCGAAGTAGCATCGTTTTGAACTAGACCCAGTTTCATCACTTTCACCATCACTAGCTAATGTAAAGAATGTAGCACTTAATCACAGATTTCAAGCCTAAAAGCATGCAAATGGGGCAAACTTCAATATAGAAAAGCATCTTGGTAAAGAGGTCTGTCTGATGAATGGATAACCCTGAAGGTTGATTTCCTTTTTGCAAGGTCTTTCAGCTTGTGATAAAAATCAAAACTGGATTAATGGGAACAACATAATATTTGCTTACACTTACAACAAAATAAATATAACACAAAAATAATTTATAGCGCTTTCTAATTTGTTGGGATGATGGTTGATAGATTAGTTTTGAGTTTTATGAATTAAACCTTCAACGTATGGGTGACTCCATTCTTTTCTGTAGTCTTGTTTTTATTGGATTTCTCCTAATTCCCTTTTCACAAATAAGTATTTTTTGTAAATTATAAAGAAATAAAAGAGCCAGTATAATCTTTAGGAACATTACTCAGAGAACCAGAAATGAGTCAAGCGAACAAGCATTGGCAATAATAGAGGCCAGTTATTTTTTATGGCAGTCTATGTGGAAAAACAATATTTTAGTGTCCCCATCTTTACACTTCAAAAACTCATTTGCACTGTCGCAAGAGAGTTTGGTAACCATAAATAAACATTAATGACCCCTTTAATACCATGTCCTAGAGAAGTTTCTGGCATATAATAAATGCTTAGTTCTTAGAAGAGAGAAAAGAGAAAGCAAAGGGGGGAAGGAGGGGGAGAGAGAGAGAGAGAGGAACTCGATGGTAATTTTCAGGATAAGAAGCTTTTACGTGTGATGAACACAACATTGCTTGCTACACATAATATCTGAAGGTTTCTCTTCTGATGAGATAGACCCTCATCCACATGGAATTAATTATACCTGCTCTATTTCAACAACCTTTGGCAAGTTTATAGAGAATAAAAGTATTCTTCATTGTACTGACTTCTAATCATTTTGACCCACTCACTTCTTTCCTTTGTTCATTCAATAAATATTTGCTAAGCCTGTGTGCACTCTGCTAGACACAGGAAATGCCTGTGTAAATAACATGTGGTTCCAGCTTTGAAGCATCACAAAATCTCAAATGAGGGACGATTGTAAATTCATTAGGAAGAGGAGCGCAAAAATGTAACTAAACTGAAGATACAGAGGTAATATGGGGTGAATAACTAACTCAGATTCACAGAAGATTTCCTGAAGGAAATCATTTTAACCTGGGATTTTTGATTGGATTGTGCCAGGCACGTGCGGACGCAGCAAAGCAAGGTTAGATAAAACAATAAGGACATTCCAGGCAGAACTGACAGTATCATAAAGTCATGGAGACAGTAAAACATTGAATATTCAAAGAATTGTGTGCGGTTGTGGGTTTCAAAACATACATTTTAGTGAAACAAGTAGGCAAAAGATGAGGTTTGAGAGGTTGTCATGGCAGAAGATTTTAGGAAGATTTTAATCAGAGGAGGAACATGAACACTGCGGGATTTTAGAAAGAACACGTTCCCAGAAACCTGGAAGAGGGACTGAAATCAGAGCAGGTGACTATTGTAATAATCCAAGTGAAAAACAATGAGAATCTGAAATAAGATGAGGGCCGTGGTTTTTCTACCAAACCCCTATAATATATACTGTTCCCCTATATGTCTCTAAACAACAATTATTAAAATCAACAGTACATGACATGCTTCAGTGAAAAAGAAGAGAGAATACAGTGAATAATTCCAAAAGTTGTTATTTTATAGTACATGTTTGCACTTCTCTTCGTGCCTTCACATGGGACCTTTGTGACCTTTAAATTAAGCATGTCCTACCCTACAAGAATTTTATGATATTAATTTTCTGGCAAATTTAAGGCTTGTATTTGCTGGTTTAATTGATGGACCCCAATATATGATTTATTCAATTACAGGGATTTGGAGCCAAACATAATGATTGATATCAGATGCCCCACATACTTACCTAATGGATAAGAATAAAGATAAGATATAGAAAACACTTGTAAGAAGCAACTCAATTAAAAATAACACAAAACCAAGTATATTCAACTTATTTTATGATACCACTGATTAATATTAAGCAGGAATAAATATTTTATGCCCTGACCAAAAAAAAAAAAATATTTTATGCCCTGAATATACATTCTACTGCTCATTTTTGTGTTTGGTCTATTAAAAATATACTTAATTGGGAATTAAAAACGAGTCTTAAAAATATATTAATGTGAATAAAGTCATAATCTTAAATATATTTAAAGCATAATTCACAATGTGAGGATGACAATAATCTCTTAAATATGTCAAAAAATTAAGAGCATGGGTGAGATAAATGATTTTTAAATGTATCTACTTAACAATTAGGGATACTAATAGCAAAACTTTGAAGTAATTAAAAAACTAATGAAGACAATATACAACAAAACATTGTATGCATTAAAGTAATAAAATCTACTAATCTGGTCTCCAATGAAGACGATCAGTTTAGGTGAATATTGTAAGCACACATTCTGAAGAGAGTGACAGAGTTTGCGAGCAGGTGAATGGAAAGAGCTGTGTACCCTTTCACATGTTTTATCACTGAAATGATATTACCTAATTTATTTTTCCTTTACTACCCAAAATAGTCATCTGCCATTGATCACACTACTTATATCCTACCACTTCCCCCCCGCTATGTTACGTGGGGCATGAGATTTATTTTTTGCACACTTAAATGACTGGTTATATTAGAATCTGACCAGCACAGTTTTCTACCCAAATCTTCCATGAACTCATGCTAACAACTACAATGGTCCCTCCTTTATACTCTGACATAAGAATGGTTTGGATTTCATTAAATCAAAGAGTGTCAAAAGTATGGGGATGGATTTTGTCCTATACCTATCTCTTTGATATTCATATCTGAAGGTAGTTAGCCAAGGCATTTAAAACATAAACTGATGAGTCCATGCCATGAAAAGAAAGACCAGAATCATACACTATTAGGTTTTGCAGATCAAAGACTATCTCAGGTTTTATATTTGAATGCCATGACATATGTAGAATGGAGTTTCAAGCAGTCAATACCTGTGACAGACATGGTTTTCTTTCTGTAACTGTTGATTGCTTTTCTGAGTAATCTCCAAATCCCACTTTGCAGTCATTCTGTTAGGAGTTCAAAAAAAACATCAGGAACTTGGAGGTATCAGAAAAACCCAGAAGTATCTAAGATGATTAAGAAATTTGCTAGGGGTATTTGGAAGAGCTTTTTGGCTTCCCTCCAATGTTCTTTTAGCTTAAAATCAAGGCTTAGTATTTTATGACAAGGGCCCTCCCCTTTAGACAAAAGGGGCATATCTGCTTTTAATCCAGCCCACAATTTTATAATAAAGTTTGAAAATAAAAGATTCAGGTGACTCTAGTTTTCATTAACTTTTAAATTCACTTAATTTTTAAGTTAGGTTTTCATTGCTCTTTATCTACAATGCATGGAACTTGTTCTTTATTCCTCACAGTTTGTGGTTTTATATGCTTCTAACCAATCATTGTTCATTATACCAAGAGAATCAGATTTCTAAGTATGGTTTGATGTCATTGTGTATGTGCAGGATGTCCACAGGTGCCTGGAAGCCCAGGAAGGAAAGAAGGAAACCAGCCAAGATTAAAGTTGCATAGATCCAGATGTTGCTGTTGCGGCTGTCTGGGAAAAAAACAACAACAACAACACATTTTCGAGCTTGGCATTTAGCCTTACAGCTGGCAAGTAATTAAGAGAATTAAGAAGAATGTGCGCACTCCTCCTTTAGTGGCAGAAAAAGGAGAAATGGAAGGAAGGGAAGTTCAATGTGCTGAAATAAAATAGGAATGTGGATGAGAGCCTGTTCAACCCTACTGGCACAGAGGCATTTCCCTGTTATTAACGAAATGTTCTGGCACATTGGGAACAATATCATTTCCATGAATGAACTGAGAGAAGCAAAAAAGTGAATAAATGAAAAGTCTGACTTCTAGCATTATCCGTTTAGTCACAAAATTATCATAAACAGGATTTAGTTGTGTTCTTTTCTCATTGAGTGACTCGTTTTTAACATTACTCATTACCCCTTTACTCCGTCAGAAAGAGTTCCAACAAAGGATGCAAACGGTACATAGGTCACTGAATTGTGCAATGTGCTACCATGAGTATTGGCGTGACCTTATGAGGCTTACTAGTGGCTCACAGCAGATGTTTCATCAGGATATCACAAATAAACCCGAACTTCTAAGTCTTCATGACTCATTTCTGGGGAAAAAAAAATAATACTATATTTGGTGCACATTAGAATGTGATCAATGCCATTCTAAATAATTATGAATACTTATTCAGGGCAATGTAATATACGTCTTTTTTTTTTTTTTCCATAATACCCATATTAAATCAAGAGATGTGCTAAATTCTAGGCTAGGTTGTCTGAGACAGTAGTCTGTAGATATGTAAATGTCTAGACAATTTCAAGTCTTTTTTTCAAAAATACTTTATTTATTTATTTGTCAGAGGGAGAGAGAGAGCGAGCACAAGCAGGGGAGTGGCAGGCAGAGGGAGAAGCAGGCTCCTGCTGAGCAAGGAGCCTGATGCGGGACTCGATCCCAGGACCCCGGGATCATGACCTGAGCTGAAGGCAGATGCTTAACTGACTGAGCCACCCAGGCGTCCCAAGGCAAGTTCAAGTATTACTGATTCCTAAACTAAGCACATTAGATCTGGGCCAAACTGGGAGCCAACATTCAAACTAAAAGCTAAAATTAAAAAGAGATTAACTAAAACTATCACTATAAAGAAACTAATCTTTGGTTTCTCAGCAGCAATTCAGTATAATTAAAAGAACATAACTTTAACACATGGCTGTGACAATCTAAGGCACTGATAGGTTGAAATATATGTCTATTTTGATATGCTCTATTAATGAAACAGGTGTAGATATACTTTGAGATACAGATAGAGAGATTCATGTTTCATAGAAAAAAGTTGTAGAAGAAAAAAATGCATAAAACGATCACTACATAATAGCTCTTATTCAAGAATAAATATTTACAGTTCTTGAGTATATTTAAAGATTGAGTAACTTTATTAAGTTTGATACACCCAAATAGGTTACTTTTAAATGTTTCTACTCACTGCAGGCATGTTATCAATGCAATGACTTAACATAATATGGTTATGAATCACTTTATTATTTAAGATAAAGAAATAATACAATCTCACTTTT
Source organism: Mirounga leonina (assembly GCF_011800145.1). NCBI lineage: Eukaryota > Metazoa > Chordata > Mammalia > Carnivora > Phocidae > Mirounga > Mirounga leonina. Next base: position 12,883,641 of record NW_023270451.1, read on the forward strand.
TTAAAAAGTCATGATTCAATCTAAGACTGCTGTTTTGAACACTGATTTGGGCCTTGAATAGTCAGTTCATCGGTCCTTTAGTTACCATAAATAATGCTATTTTTGAGACAAAAATTTAGCTTTGGGGCGCCTGGGTGGCTCAGTTGTTAAGGGTCTGCCGTCAGCTCAGGTCATGAGCTCAAGGTCCCAGGATCAAGTCCCGCATCGGGCTCCCTGCTCAGCCAGGGAGCCTGCTTCTCCCTCTGCCTCTGCCTGCAGCTTCCCCTGCTTGTGCTCTCTCTCTCTCTTTCAAATAAATAAATAAAATCTTTAAAAAAAATTTAGCTTTGATGGAGCATTTCTTATATAAAATCAGAAAAACAACAATAGTTCCTACTTATTCTATGTGAGTGCCAATTTAAGAAATATAAAATTACAATCCTCCAAAATTTTCAATGGAAGCTACTATCAAGATCTTCATCACAAACACGTTTACAACCTTCTTTGATTACCACTAATCTGGTGTTCACACTTGCATCAGATTGTAAAAATGCAACATAAGGACACAACTCTCTATTGGCCAATATTCAACTCCAATAACACTCCAACTTTAAAATGATGCTGTTTCACATTTTCCACAACACTGACTCCATACTGCCTATACTCCTCTTTTGCCTCTTTATCAAAATCCCCAGCACTCACAGGAAAAATTTTTAAAACTAAATAAAACAATGAAGTCAGTTGCTTCTAATTAACAGAAAATTTCAAAAGAATGCTCATTACTATTTCAAATTTTCAGGCTCTTCCTGCTTGCCATGATATACCCACCTTCCAAAGAAAAATCCAGATGAAGAAATCATAGCTCCAAGGCCAGAAAGTCAGAAGATAGTTTGGTCAGTGTGCTAATTTGAAATGCTTCATGCAGAGGAAATTTTTCAAAGTCATAATGCCTATGAGCAGTGACGCTTTTTCTTTTGTTTTCAGTTTGTGACTTTTATCCAAAACATATGCTTATATATAGAGAGACTAAGTATCTGTTATAATTAAGTGAACTCTAGGCCTTGGGGCATCAAGGAAGTTATTTTTAAAACTTAAAGCAAAGTAACTTTCAAATTTCCCATATTACATTGTGTTCCATTTCCAGAAATTTAAACTTAATGTACTGAAAAGATGTAATTTTCAGTTTCTGGACTGTGTCATCTCCTCTTTTTAACAGATTTGGGTTTAAACCTAAAGTCCACCAAGTGTACTGAAAAAAACCCCAGTAAATATCCATGCCTGTCTTTTCTTATATTTGACTAAATGCCAAAAGCAATAGTTTCTTCTTAAAAGTTAATTAACTAAAAGGCAGCAATCAAAGACTAAACTTAAATCACTGCTACTTTAATTCTACTCTAAATGATTCCAAATGCCTGGATCAATTTTTCTTAAAGAGTAATATTTTGGAAATGCAAATTTGTTTGCTATTTATACATTTACTATTCTCTAAATTTTATTTTATAAATGTATATTATATGATAGATATATAAGGGTAACATTGGAAGTATTTTATTTTACTTTTTGAAATCATTTATTATATATATATTTTTTTTTTTCCATCATGATAAGCCACTATTTTATTTTTTTTAAAGATTTTTATTTATTTGAGAGAGAGACTGAGAGAGAGAGAGAGATCATGAGATGGGGGAGGGTCAGAGGGAGAAGCAGACTCCTCGCTGAGCAGGGAGCCCGATGTGGGACTCGATCCTGGGACTCCAGGATCATGACCTGAGCCGAAGGCAGTCGCTTAACCAACTGAGCCACCAGGCGCCCGGTAAGTCACTCTTTAATTCCCGCCCCTCTTTCCCCCATCCTTCCACCCACCTCCTCTCTGGTAACCATCAGTTTGTTCTTGATAGTTAAGGGTCTTTCTTGGTTTGTCTCTCTCTCTTTTTTTCCTTTGCTTATTTGTTTTGTTTCTTAAATTCCATATATTAGTGAAATTATATGGTATTTGTCTGTTTCTGACTGACTTATTTTGCTCAGCATTATACTTTCTATCTCCATCCGTGTCGTTGCAAATGGCAAGACTGCATTCTTTTTTGTGGCTGAATAATATTCCATTGTATATATATACCACACCTCCTGTATCCATTCATCTGTAAGTGGACACTTGGGCTGCCTCCATAGTTTGGCTATTGTAAATAATGCTGCAATAAACGTAGGGGTGCATATATCCCTCCATACTGTTTTCCACGATGGCTGCACCAATTTGCATTCCCATCTACATCCTCACCAACATTTGTTGTTTCTTGTGTTTTTGATTTTAGCCATTCTAACAGGTATAAGGTGATATCACACTGTAGTTTTGATTTGCATTCCCTGATGATGAGTGATGTTGAGCATCTTTTCATGTGTCTGCTGACCATCTGTATGTCTTTTTTGGAGAAATGTCTACTTGGGTCTTCTGCCCATTTTTAATTGGATTATTTGTTTTTTGGGTATTAAGTTGTATCAGTTCTTTATATATTTTGGATACTAACCATTTCTCAGATATGTCATTTGCAAATATCTTCTCCTATTCAGTAGGTTGCCTTTGGGTTTTGTTGGTTGTTTCCTTCGCTGTACAGAAACTTTTTATTTTAATATAATACCAATAGTTTATTTTGCTTTTATTTCCTTGCCTTAGGAGACATATCTAGAAAAATGCTGCTATGGCCAATGTTAGAAAGATTACTGCCTTTGCCATCTTCAAGGATTTATATGGTTCCAGGTCTCACATTTAGGTCTTTAATCCATTTTGAGTTTATTTTCATGTATGGTGAAAGAAAGTGGACCAGTTTCATTCTTTTGCATGTGGTTGTCCAGTTTTCCCAACAACATTTGTTAAAGAGATTGTCTTTTTCCCATTGTATGTTCATTCCTCCTTTGTCAAAGATTAATTGACCATATAATTGTAAGTTTATTTCTGGGTTTTTTGTTCTGTTCTATTGATCTATGTGTCTATTTTTATGCCAGTACCATACTGTTTTAAATACTACTGCTTTATAAGTTAACTTGAAATCTGGAATTGTGATGCCTCCAGTTTTGTTTTTCTTTTTCAAGATTGCTTTGGCTATTTGAGGACTTTTGTGGTTCCATACATATTTTAGGATTGTTTGTTCTAGTTCTGGAAGTATTTTAATAAAGAGAAAATTTAATATATTTTTCACCTTGAAATGATGTTTTATGGATAAGAAAATTTTCAAGAAAACTAAAATTTATAACTATAGTTTATGATAAAAAAATACAATTAAAATTAAATAAGATAAAAAAATTAAATTAGAGTAAATGGCTTATGGGTGCACCTTGGTCGCTCAGTTGGTTAAGCATCCGCCTTCGGCTCAGGTCATGATCTCAGGGTCCTGGGATTGAGCCCCACGTCAGGGCTTCCTGCTCAGTGGGGAGTCTGCTTCTCCCTCTTCCTCTGCCCCTCCCCCCGCTCATTCTCTCTTTCTCTCTCTCAAATAAATGAATAAAATCTTTAAAAAAAGAATAAATGGTTGAAAATAACAAAGTTTATTATATTTTGAATTATTTTGGTGACAATCTTTTTAAAAATGTGTTACCAATTTCTGATATTGGGTATATAATTGCTAATATAAATACTTTAATATGTCCTTACTGACTCAAACCCACCCATAGAAACATCAGTTATTTGGAATATTTTGGGTCTTTTCCATAGAGATGTAAGATGTGGAGAAGAAATTTTCTAAATTCCTAGGATTCCCTAGTAATTCTTTCTTTCCCCCCACTATAAACTTGTTACTAATATTGAGTGCATGTAGAGCCTAGGGTAATAGGCTTATAAAATAGATATACTTATATTTGTACATAATTTTAATTGATTTAATATGATGATGAGCCACTCCCCTTTCATAAAAACATGCATGAGTTTTATACCTTTATTTCTCATATGTCTTGCATGTATATTTTGACTGTGAAGGTTTACTCCCTGCTAAAAAAAAGTTTTTACATCGGCAAATACAGGTTATAGTTATGAAGGATAACAATTTATTAGCTCAACTGAAAAACTGCATATATATATATATTATTCCACTGAATCCAGTGGAATATATATTATATGTAATCTATCTATATTATACATAATCTATCTCTTACACACACACACACACACACATGCTGGTTAGTCTTTGCTGGAAGGTAAAGATTATGTGATTCATATTTCTGAGGTAATTCAAATACATTACCTTTAAATGACAGGCATTTATGAACCATGGAGACATACATTTAAGCAAAGAAATTATTATAGCTGACAATAAGAATGCAAATATGACCCCAAATAATGAATATACTAATTATTATTTTTTGCTTACTGACATCTCAACTTTCAGAAGTGCTGTAAAGCAGCAAAATCTAATTAAAACACAATGTGAACCACATATTTAATTTAAATTTCCTAGCAGTCACATTTTTAAAAGTTATAAAAAAGTGAAATTAATTTATTTCATTTTACTTATTATAACAAAACATTATTTCATGTAATCAATAAAAAATTATTAAGATATTTTATATTCTTTTTTCTACAAAGTCTTCAAAATCTGCAAAACTCAACTCAGAGTAGCTAATTCAATAATTCAATCGACACATAAAGCTATTGGCTATCTATCCTACGGGACAGCACACGTCTATAGTGTGGCTAAAATCTACTAACAGCATGATCTTCTTCAAGAAATATCAGAGCTTTTTCTTCTTAGATACCATATTTAGAAGAATATAAGCAAGCAACTGTCACATTTAAATATCACAATAACTATAGAAACAAACCCTATATGAGTGCAATTAAGGGGAAACTTTTCAAAACAGAGGGAGTAATTAAGTAGAAAATGTGTAGTTAAGTCCACACAAAAAAGTTGGATGGAAAGATCCTTTCCAAACAGAAGAACACCAAACATAAAAGGAAAGGGGAGGGAAGGAAACTTAGCATAGGCAGAAATTACCATATTTACTGAATAGAAGGCCAGTTTGGCTCTGGAAAACTTTTTCTTTTCTCTTCCCAAAGAGAATGGCCACACGCCAATAGATACAGGCCTAAAATAGAGTATATACCATGGTAACCATAGTAATGAGTAGATGGAACTAAAAAAAGCTGGTCTTGGGTGAGCAGATGTTCAGTCAAAGCAAGAATGAAAACATGAACTGCATTTCACAACCTCCATTTTATCTACATACAGTAGGACAGTGTTCTATGAGCCTGTGGGAGAAATGTGCCCAAGGAGGAGGAACCAGAATGCCAAGAAGGCCTTGTCATCTATACAAGCACACAAACCAGGGGTTCCACTAGGAGAATGCATTAGACAGAAACATCCCCAAGTAGGCCTATGAAAGATGATAAATGTTACCATTATATATGTGTATACACACACACACACACACACACACATTTACTAAGTAGTGTGGCTTGCAGTCTTGTAAAATAGTCTGCCCACATTAAAATATGAAAAAAATTATTTACCATCACAGTTATCTTCTTTACCTTCTAAACCTAACTTAGGGAAGCCTAACTGAAATAAAATTTTTCTAAAAATAGCACATTTGTTACCTATGTTATGCCAATACTTTCTCTAGACATAAAGCTATCTTCACTATAGAGTTGGATCAGTGTTGTGGTTAGAAACCAGGACGGTTATGCAGACTTCCTGAATTTTAATTCTGGCTCACCAGGTGACACAGGACAAGTAACTTAACACTTCTGAGATCAGTTAACCCACTTACAAAAGAGGATGAAATCATGCCACTTCCTAGCACTGATATGTGGGTTTACCTAAAGAAATTGAAGGTGACTGGCACATAATTAGCATTGAGAAATTTTAGTTATTTTTATTGTTATCCAATTCAATGCATTATTTTTATTTTTTATTTATTTTTTAATTTTTTATTGTTAAGTTAACCACCATACATTACATCATTAGTTTTTGATGTAGCGTCAATGCATTATTTTTATACCAAATATGATTAAATTCCAAAATGGTTATTAAGAAAAATACTGAAACTATGTTTTATTGTACCTGGCACATTTTTGTTGACACGTGTGCACAAACACAAAAAAATACACAGACCCATGCCCACGTCTATATTTTCCCTCAAAACAGGCATTTCAAGAGAAAACAAAGAAAGCATACTCAAAGAAGGCAGGTTGCTTTCATCTTATCACCCCAAATGCTAGTTGGGCATTTCACCGCTGTGGGCCCTACCAAGCCCCACTCGGCTGGCAAGGTTTCAAAACCATATCCTAAGTCATAGAAGATGAGTATGGCTGAGGAACACTGAGTCATAATTAACTCAAGATTAAAGTTCACCAAGGAATGGATTCGAATTCAATTTAATACAAAAAGGCAGGACGCCTGGGTGGCTCAGTCGGTTAAACGTCTGCCTTCAGCTCAGGTCATGACCCCAGAGTCCTGGGATCGAGCCCCGCATTGGGCTCCCTGCTCAGTGGGGAGCCTGCTTTTCCTTCTGTGCCTGCTTTCCCCCCTGCTTGTGCTCTCTCTCTCTCTGTTTCTCTGACAAATAAATAAAATCTTTAAAAAATATATAAAAAGGCTTTGGAGGGAAGGATCATTGTGTTGAGATCTGAATGAAGCAAGCTGACAATCTTGATCATTGGAAACTCCTTAATAAAGAATCTCCCTAGATCCTTAAATATCTGTGCAGGTGGGGGTTGAGGGGTTGAGGTCATATTTCTACTACATTTAGTGAGGGGAAGGAGGGTTGGCACATGTTCATCCTGATCTACATGTAGCACCCGAAGCACTTTCAAAGGAGAAACAACAAAAAAGCACACAAAACTGTCTAGCAAGTGATGTTTCCCATGAAAGAATTTCAGGAAGGAATGAGATCTCAGACATTTCAAACAGAAGTCGAATGATGAACCTACTATCGAGGGATTCTGAATCTTACCAAAGATCTAACAAAAGCTTTATTTACAAAGATGTTCATCACAATGTTTGATATACATATGGAAACAGTGGAAAATGCTCTACATATCCCAACGGTGGGTAAGTGATTAAGTAAAGATGATGTAAATGAAAATTAAGTGCTTACATAGAGCACGACAGAGTAAAAGACATCCATTCAGAAAGCTATAGTGACACGAATCTGTTCATTTTAGTTGTAAGTAAAGTTTAGGTGGACGAGAAAGTTAAACCATAAATTAAATAATTATTTAGAATTATGTTCTCCGCCCCCCAGACTTCAACATTGTGCCTCTTTTGCATTAGAACAGGTCATAAGAACTGATCATTAAAATGCTAATATTCTTTATATCTTATACATTGAAACTATGATACCCATGAGTTTAAACACATTTTAGCCTCACCTCACATTTAAGTCACTTTTAGACTTCACTATTTCTAACTCCGAAATTATTCCTTTGCCTCTCATGATGGATGTTTGAAGAAATGGGAAGTTCAGCACAGAGATTGGGCATAAATGAATATAAACAAGGGCACTAAAATGGCAGAGATGGAAATTTACTTGCCCACATCTACAATAAAAATGCCAGTTTCTCTCTTCACATGGACCTTCCTGACAGTGTACATTCAACTAAATAAAGTTAGTTAGAAGCTGAAAACATATAAGAGCAATTCAAAAATGTCCAGTTTTCTAACATTCTTAAAAAGAAAAGGAAAAAAAAGATAAAGTATTAACTGAACTTACTTTAATATTTAAGATAAGAAAACTGCAGGGTCGAAGTTAGTTTTTAAAAATTAGGAGAAAAATATGTTTTAAGTTATTTCTATCAGATGAATTTGTTCTTTGTTTTTATAGGGTATGGCTCAGATGTCTGTGGTAGGTTCCATTTTCCATGTTGGTATATATATCACATATATTGGGTCCCTAGTAGTAATTTGGTGCCAGGGATTGCTTTAGACTTTTCAGGAATTAACTGTTCCCATGGTGCTCCCTCGGAAAATTACAAATCAGAGGGCAGGCACAAACTGAACCAATGTCATGGCACTCTATTTGGTGTGGGTTTGCGTGTTGAAAGAATATACAATCCTAACAAAAGTAAATGATTTGGCTACTGATGGAGGGACGATCAGGGAGATCAGACTCTCCCTGCAAGGTCAATTAGAGAGTGCTGGTGCAATTTCCCTCTTGTCTAATGGCCTTAATATAACCACATATTCTTATGATTGCTCTAAAGTTATTGAACATATGTAATCTGTGTCTCTGCCTTTGTGGGTCCTTTCAATAGCTCTATGTAAGGCAGCTGCACTTGAAGCTGAGGGGTTTGCCGCTGTTAGAGGCTATATGAGGAACGGGAGGGTCTGGCACGCGTTTTCACAGTTCGTCCTGTGTAGAACTTTGGCAAGAACTGTGGAAAGGGTATGGCGACTCAAAGAATGTTTGAAAACTTTCGCCCCATAGTCATGCTCTGAGCACATGAGGTATGGAACTGAAGATTGTAGGGTGGTTATTTTGGGTCCATTCTTACAGCTAATATGGCAAAATATTCTGAGACTTTGCTTAAATTTTGGTCTTTCTTTGTTAAGTACAACAAAAAGAAGGATGTGGTGAAGTAGGTGTGAAGAGTGTTTTATTGTCTCAAGTTAAACAGCAGTTTCAAAACCTTAACATGACCATTTTCACTGACAGCATCTTTAAAGAACTTATTAATGCTAGTATTCCTGAAAAAAGTTTCAACTTTCATAGAAGAATCATTTTACCACATGCCTTAAATTGGGGAAAGAAAGAATTCTAAGACTCAAATATTCACTTAGGATATTTGAAGTCATTTCTGTGAGAGAAATAAAAAGCAGGGAGGACTTAAAAAATCATTTTATCTATCTCTTTATTTATTTTAGATTTTATTTTTAAGTAATCTCTGCACCCAACATGGGGCTTGAACCCACAACCCTGAAATCAAGAGTTGCATGCTCTACCAACTGAGCCAGGCAGGCGCCCCCCCCCAAAATTCATTTTAGAAAGAAAAATCAACAGATTTAAATTTTGTCCAGGAAACATATTTTCAAAAATTACCATGATGTGATAATGATATTTATTTTCAGATTATTTAAATCTTGCAAAGAAAAAGAAATATTTTCTTAATATATTTCTATAATTCCTGGACATCAGATTTTTAAAGTAAATCATTTAAGTGACTAATTGAATATTTATATGAATATAATTATAAGCTATGAATTCACATTGTACTTAAGAGAAAATTTGAGAAAATGACATTTTCCTAGATAAATACTTAAAAAATATGTTAAAATGTATTAATAATCCAGGGAGATCTCCTGTTCCCTGACATTTGTGATTGAAGGATATTTATTAACTCTAGCAAAGATGTATGCTAGCTGGGACATTGTTTGCAAACCATAGAATTACATTAAATTCAACATAGATTTACCTAGATGGATTTAGAAGGATACACAGAAACATATATTAGGAATATTTACGTCAGGTCAACTAGAATATTAATAAATTTATAATTGTCTCAATATTTCTGATGAAAATGTATCAGAATCATTCATATATACAGTGTATATATACATATATACACACACATATATACATATATACACAAACATATATATGTTTAGAGTAAAGATTTCAATATTTTACTGACAGCTGAATGACGTATAAACACTAAGCAGTCAAATTTGCTTTTAAAATATCTTCTATAAAATACTTTGTAATGTAAAAGGGAAATTAGAACTCTTATGAGAGTCAAAATTTCTTAACCTTTGTGATGGTTATATCTCCCTGTACAAAGTAAAACAGTGAAGCAATTTCAAAAGAATAAAAGGATCTTGAAAGAATAGGCCTTTGAATCTGATTTTGGAATCATCTCATAATTAAAGTCTCCATTTCACTTCACGTAGACATGAATTGCCACAATATCAATCCTATGATAAGCACATACACTCCATGCTCCCTGTGGTTAACATGATCTTGTCTCTAACTGTCATATATTCATCCAGTGAATATATTCATCCATTTATTAAGCAATTCCTAAGTATGCAATATTAGAGATTTAAATATTGCTTTCAAATATGCTTGTTTTATCAAGCTTCAAAAACTACTTCAAGGCAAAATTAGGCTTCTTGCTTTCTTAGAAAATACCACTTAAATTCCAAGTCATTAGAGATCATTTCTTCTGAATCAAAAAGTATAAATCAGGTTGCCAACACTCTGATAATTCTTACACTATTTCTTGAATCTAGCTCCCTTGAACCTAGGAGTCATTCTTTCCTCTTCCTCATCCCACATTCATTATATCAGCAGGTCCTGAAGGTAATGCCTTCTGATTAGTTCCTTATAGTCTCTCCTTCTTTCCCTCTCTACTGACAGCATCCATCCATGCACCTAGCATCTCAAACTTGGATGACTGGACTATCTTCCTTCTTCTATCAACTCTAGCTGCCCTTCAATGTGGTCTGCACAATGCTTGCCACTAAAGTGATTTTTAAAATTACAATTCTGATCATGTTATCTACACACTCCAGATTGTCTCTCCTTTAAGGATTTAAACGTAGAAATATAACTCCAGAATTTTATGCCCCTCACACCTTAGAATCTTTGTTCAAGATGCATTTCCTGCCTTTAACTCCCAAACAAATTAATTTCTACTCTTCTTCATATGTCATCTTACGATTTACCACCTCAAGGAAGCCTTCCCAAACTCTCAAGTCAGACTCATTTATTCTTTGCTACTACAGAAAATTTTTTTCTTTTCTTTGGAATATGTAAGTTATTTAAAATCTATACTGTGAATGCCATGAGCACAAGTACCTTGTTTGTTTGAATGAATTAAATGGAAAATTAAGAAAATTTTACAAACTCAGAGTACAGGCCTTAGAATTTTGTTTTTCAACTACATAAACATTTCAGGGAAAATAAGATACATTCAATTATAGGCATAAAGAAACTCTTGGACACATTTATGTATATATTATGTGTGTAGACACACACAATTTAATATTCCTCAATAGACTTATCTTAATTGTAAATTTTCCACATCTCTTAAATGAACGCACAATCTAATAGGTTGGCAAACATGGTAATAATTAGTTACTAATATAATTCTTACAATTGGGGAATGAGCATTCAGTTATGAGGGTGCAAAGGAAGAAAATAATAATTCTGCCTGTCAAAAGCAAGCAAGAAATTTTAGATAATTTTTGGTTTTGAATCAGACCTTGAATGATGCCAAGAATTTTAGCAGAAACAAGAATAACAAAAAACTCTATGCACAACGGGAATTATATGAGCAAAATTATGGTGTCATGATTGTGCTTAGTAGGTTTTTTGAAACTCTAAGTAGCTAATTGTTAATAGATAATAAAAATAACAAGTGCTTAATGAGCACTTACCAAGTGCCAGACATCATGTATTATATGCCTTGAAATGTACGTTCTCATTTAATTGTCATAAGCATGTGATGCGACTACCTAAATTCATTTATATACGTACACAAACTGAGGATTAGGGTATTTTAGTAAATTTTGCATGAATGTATAGCTAAAAAACTAAAACATCTGACTTCTAGAGCCTATAACCTTAACCACTAGATTATACTACTCTTGAGGAATAGAAGTAGAGTGAGACAAAACTGGAATTATAAACTTTAGTTACATTATAAGGGGTGTTGGATACCATGTGTAAGACTTTCAGCTTCCTCCAGGTAATGAAAAACACTGGAAGGCCTGTAAGCAGGGGGATTATAAGAACCACTGTCATTTTTAGGAAGACTTCTATGGCAGACAATATGGAAAATTAATGAAGTTAGATTGATTAAATTGCCTATGACTGAATAAGATTGCCTTTAAGTGAGGTAGGTCACTGGGATACTTAAAAGTAATTTAATTCAGCCTTACTCAAACTAAATACTGTAGACTAATTATTGAATACTACCTCATCCTCTGCCAAATACTGATTCTCTAAGGAAACACTTGTCTGGTGAGGATAATTTGGCATTGAGAGGTAGCTGATGTGTGTATGGGAACAGCTAAGTGGAGATGTCAATAAAAAAATTAACAATGTGAATCATGAGAGGAGGAGTCACTCAGGACATAAATAGAAAATTAAGGATCTTCCCATTGAAATTATTTAAAGAAGGAAGCAATCTATGAACTCATTAATAGCAAAGGACTCCTTAGACTATATCAGAATATGGATATTCTTGGCATTGCATTTTCTCAAATGGAAATATTTGTCAATCCCCTCAATATGGATTTTTTTTACAGTACTTCCAATATTATGGAAGATAAAGATTGATGTTTCCAGACAATGTGGAATAATAGGGGACAGATTTACCCTTCTGCCTTAAACAATTAAAACACACACACAATAAATAGAATAATGGTTTGAAGACACTGCAGTGCAGGACTGTGGTCCCTCCGAGAAAAGGAAATTATCAAAGTAAGCTCTGCAATTACATCAACTTATTGCTCAGGAGCAGTATATATAGATTCCAGCGTGGAGACAGGGAGAAGACCCATGCATAGAACAAGACTCTTACTGAGTTGATACAGAGAGCCAAGTTCTGAAAGGCCAAGGCAGTTAGATTTTGCTGGTCGGAGTCCTGGAGAGGGGAGATCTACACAGAGGAAGAGAGAAACCTCAATATATCTGCAGAGGAGTGTCCAAGTCTTTAGCTGACTACTGATCTACTCATGTGTGAGAGTAGACTACCAAAGGAAGGAGAAAGTAATAAATAGGCAGAAAACCATCTGGAGCTAAAGGATCATAGTTCATGCTTCCATCATGCATAGTGGAAAGACCTTGTAGGACATGAAGCATCAAGTAGAATCTTTAGATTTACTGGAAATTAAAAACCTCTGCTCTTTGAAAGACACTATTAAGAAAACTAAAAGGCAAAGAACACACTGGGAGAAAATATCTTCAAAACATATCTGAAAAAGAACATGTATCCAGAATACATAAAGAACTACAACTCAATAATAATAAGATAAACAACACTAAGTAATATGGGTAATATGTGCATAGAGATTTTACCAAAGTATAAATACAAATGGCAAATAAGCACAAGAAAAGAAGCTCGCAGCATCATTAGTCATTAAGGAAAAGCATATTATGTATATATAGATATAGATATAGATAGGTGTAGATATAGATATAGACATATATATACGTAGATGACCTCAATACAATGAGATACCACTACATACTCTATTTAATGGCTACCATTAAAAATACTGATAACGGGCGCCTGGGTGGCTCAGTTGGTTAAGCGACTGCCTTCGGCTCAGGTCATGATCCTGGAGTCCCTGGATCGAGTCCCGCATTGGGCTCCCTGCTTGGCAGGGAGTCTGCTTTGTCCTCTGACCCTATCCCCTCTCATGTGTTCTCTCTCTCTCAAATAAATAAATAAAATCTTAAAAAAAAAAAATACTGATAACACCAAGTATGAATGAGGAGGTAGAATTTGCATGAGTTATTTGTAAGAATGTAAAATTGTACAGCTACTTTCGAAAACAGGTTAGTAGTTTCTCATAAAGTTAAAACATCACTTTACCATACATCCTAACCATCTTAAGTGCTAGGTATTTACCCAAAAAAGAAATGAAAACATACAATTACCCAAAGCTAGGTATTCAAAACTCATAGATTTATTCTTAATAGGCAAAAAGTAAAAAACAAAATGAGTTTCCATTAACAGGTGATTAGATCAATAAATTTTAGTGTATCCATGCAATGGAAAACTACTTAATAATAGAAAGGAAAAGAGACATGCAACACCAAGAATGATTCTTAAAAGCATTTTCTAAGTAAAAAAAGCCGGCCACAATAGAATAGATTCTTTATGATATCATTCTTATAAAATCCTAGAAAATGCAAAGCTCTAGATTCCTAAAGCAGATAAGTGGTTGCCAGTAGCCAGAGGTGAAATGAGGAAATTGACTGCCAAGGGGCATAAGGGAATTTTGAGAGTGATGGAAATGTTCCATAGCATGATTGTGGTGGTAGGTCGATGACTGGGTACGTCTGTCAAAACTCATCAAATTTAGGGATGCCTGGCTGGCTCAGCTGGTAGAGCATGTGACTCTTGATCTCAGGGTTTTGAGTTGGAGCCCCACATTGGGCTTAGACTTTACATTTAAAAAATCCATCAAATTGGAGCACCTGGGTGGTTCAGTCAGTTAAGGGTCTACCTTCAGCTCAGGTCATGATCCCAGGGTCCTGGGATCCAGCCCCAGTTACCAGGTTTTCTGCTCAGTGGGGAGTCTGCTTCTCCCTCTGCCCCTCCCCCTGCTTGTGCTCTCTCTTTCTCTCTGTCAAATAAATAAATAAAATCTTAAAAAAAAAAAACTCATCAAATTTATACTTACAGTAGACCTCAATAATGCTGATGGAAAAATTCATGTGGACGCCGACAGTAGGGGAGACTGAATGTGTGTAGAGTAGGACAAATATGGGAACTCTGCACTTCCCACTTCATTTTTCTGTGAACCTAAGATGACTCTAAATAAAATCTATTTTTAAAAAGTTAACAAGAGGGGCACCTGGGTGGCTCAGTTGGTTAAGCGACTGCCTTCGGTTCAGGTCATGATCCTGGAGTCCCAGGATCGAGTCCCGCATCGGGCTCCCTGCTCGGCAAGGAGTCTGCTTCTCCCTCTGACCGCCCCCCCCCCCGCTCTCTGTCTCTCGTTCTCTCTCTCTCAAATAAATAAATAAATCTTTAAAAAAAAAAAAAAGTCAACAAGAAATACTGTTCAAGTCAAATTTCACCACAAAAGACATTAGTATGGCTTTGCTGAAGTCTTAACACTTTAGTACTAATTATGAGAGAAGTAAGTAAAATTTACAGAATTTTTATTTAAGAGGGGTAGTTTTGTGGGACTATTATACATGACAGAAAATAGTAAATATTTGTTAACATGTATTCAAAGTTAAGATTAGTTTTTCCACATGGATTACAAAATGCAAATTCACTCAGCATTACCTGGGCTTTCTGTCTTCCTCCTTGGCTAACGAAATCATTTCTTTAAAAATGGTAATTTAAAATTTCTGTAGGTATATTTTGATTACTTTCATCAAATCATCAAAATATCAAGTGAATCTCATAGTTATAATGCTGAGTAAAAGCCAGACTACAAAAGTACCTGTTTTATATTTCCATTTTATATGAATTTCAAAAAAAAGGAAAAAGTTTCTATAGTGATAAAGAATGGTGGTTTTACCTGGGAGACTATTGTCTGGAAACTGGCATGAAGGAACCCTATATAATTATCTTAGTGGTGGTTCTCTGTGCATGTGCATGTGCTTGTGCGTGTGTGTGTATATATCATGTTGTACAATTCATCCAGTTATACAGTTAAAAGTTGTTCACTTAATCCATGGGTTTTGTACTTAAATTTTGAGGTAATATTTGTCCCCATATCAGAGTTATATGATCTACTCAATATTTTTCTGGAAGCTTATTATTCCTCCGGCCTCTTCTTCATTTATTCCCTTATAGCTTCCACTCTTCCTTTTTTCCTCCCTCTATCACTTTCATCTTTCCTTCCTATCTCTCATCTTTTTCTCAACAAATATTTTTAAACCCTGACAATATCCCCAAATATGCTAGGTGCTAGGGATTCAAATGAACTGTACAACTATGCATGGTCCTGCTCTCATGAAGATTAAATTCTAGGAAAGGCAACCAGTATTAGTTTAAAAAACACACTCAAATAAATTGAAGAATGATAAATTGCTCTATATGCATATAATGTGGAGAGTTGAAGTAGGCAGTAAGGTCAGAAAAGGTTTTCCTGAATAACTGAACAGAGCAGACAAAGAGGGAGGAAGACACTGGCTGCAGAGCATATGTGGCCTGGATGGACACTGTGGCTAGAGGGAAATTGTCCCTCTGTCCCTCTTCTGGCTCCACCAGAGCAATATTTTTTTGTTTACCCATGGTTCCCATATTAATAATCCTGATAATGTATTTCCACACCTGACCTTACCTAGTATCATAACAGCATTGGACTTTATTGATATTTTTTCCTAGAATTTGTCCCAGGTCCTCTTTTCTATTTTCACTGCAATCTCCAGGCATTCTCATATGTATCTATGACTTGAATAAATAACTGTTCAGAGGTTTCTTAACATGCTATCTCCAGTCCAGACCATTCCTCGGAGCTCCACATTTATATCTCCGTCTGCCTTCTTGACATCTCTGTGGTGTATCAATATATCTTAATAGGAAGTAACACTCTTATTGCCCTGATCTACCCCCAGTTGACCAACTCCAGTGTTCCCTATTTCACCGTTACATCTGTTCTGTCGCACAAGGCAGAAATCTACAATTTAACCTTGACATCTTTTTGTTATTTATGCTGCACATCCATATATTTCCCTGACCTTTCTGTTAATCTATGTCAATCCCTACTGCATTGATCACTAAAATGTTCCACATATCAACCCATATTTCCCCTTTTCATTCACACAGTCCTTGTTTGTACCACATGATCTCCTTCACTATGCCCAAATGTACTTGCCAAGAACTTCTTAAAGTGCCTGATGTATAATAGGGCCTGACCAAGCACTTTGCAGGGAGTGGGGACTGAGACAGTAGGTTCCTTTGAAAAATACATAAAGGAGGAACATTCCACTGAAAGCAATCAATACATGTAAAATATACATTTAATTCTACAGAAGTTTTATGTGTTTGGTAACTTCATTTCTTTAAAACTGGGAAAAATATATTCTTTGTGATTGGACATACACACCATGAAAATCATGAACTAATGATCTCAGTTACACTTGCCCAGACATTGTTACTGGGGTCTCTGCATTCTGTATTTCCCCCATATTAAACATATAACAATGGATATAGTCACCTTTATTTTTCATCTATCTTGTTTAAAATATAGTGCCTGCTCTACCATATTAAAGTCTAAATTTAGAATTCTTAGAAAGCATCATTAATAATGCTGCTTAGTAACCAAAGAATAATTCAGAGCACAACTGTGCCACCAAGCCCCTAATTCCTTAATTACCATGGTTATTTTATTTTTATAACTTGCATTACTCAGTTGTCTTTATCTCTCATTTATTGTTTCCAAAAAAATTCAAGAACCTTTGAAATGCAGTCAACTTGATCTATCATGACACTTGGTGTCCTTGAAGAATTGTTAGTATTGAAATGAGAGTGCAGATGGGTTGTGTAAATGCCTCCTTGGAAGGCAGATTATTTTGAAGACAGAATGTTAGTGGTATAAAGAAAAAGTTACATGAATTCAGGAGAGCATGTGTGCAAGCATATGTGTGCACACAATCTCTCTCTCTCTCCCCCTCTCTCTTTCACAAAAAGACACACACATATACCTTAAAGTAACATATTAGAAAGTATTTTTTTTTAGATAGGATTAGAAGCATGTATAAGGTGAACACTTATTCACAGCACTTATACAAAGATAAGTCAACATTCCTAATGATTTAGATGACCTTCAAAACTCGCTCCCATCCTTCCCACACATAATGTCCATGTCCCCATTCACACACGGACCAAGAGGCTTGTTTGGCTTCCTCTAGTAATACCACATCTTGGAAAGGCCTCTGAAAAATGGCTTCCCAAATTCTCAGTTTATTTTTCTCAAATACTACATTAGAAATTGAGAGTTTTCTGATCTTTAATATGACCCAGCAGGATAACTTTTGCCTTCTTATTCCAGAAGTTATAAATAGAACCTCAAAAATTCAACTACATCCTTAAAGTAAACCCCTTTCTATAATAAGGCAAGAAGTGGCTGGCAGCATTCTAAGGGCCAAGACCAAATGTGGATGTCTCAAAGACATGGTTATATAACATGACTATAGTTTTTGGGGCGGGGGCGGGGGTTGATACATTTCTGAAACAGTATGCTATTGCATCCTGAAAAACCTCTGAGACTATCAGAAAATAAACAGGCTGGAGTCAGACAGCTACATTATTCATTTATATTCATTATATCCACAAATATTTATTGAGATCAAATAAAGGAGACTATGATAAGTCACTTATGGGAAGCTAATGGGTAAGAAAGTTTGGATTGGTAAGGATAAGCATCAAATTAATCTGTAACAAATATGTACTACACACACACATCCTTCTTTCTTTAGTAATGTAATAGAAGTGTTTTAGAAGGTTGGTCATCAATTGTACCAGTTCTCAGAATATCCTGAAATAAAAAAAGAAAAGTGATCTAGAAACAAGTTTTAACATAAGAGACTCTTCTCTATGAGATAAATTATTTCTTCATATATTTTCCAGATATGTAATATATTCTGTGATCCTACATCACATATATTATATAGTGGATATAAAAATTCAGATGGGTAAACCCATAGTTGAACATAGATGAGTGAATTAATATAAAATATGCGGGGAAAGTGTTTCATTTTCTTTGTCCTATTAGAAGAGAAACTGACCGGTGGGGGGGCGGAGCAAGATGGCGGAGGAGTAGGAGACCTGGATTTCGTCTCCTCTCAGGAATTCAGCTGGATAGGGATCAAACCATTCTGAACACCTACGAACTCAACAGGAGATCGAAGAAAAGAAGAGCAACAACTCTCTCATCAGAAAAGCGACCACTTTCTGGAAGGTAGGACGTGCGGAGAAGTGAATCCGAGGCGATATTCGGGAGGAGAGACGGCGGGGGAGGGGCATCCGCCCGCCGCTACTGGCAAGTGATAGAGCCGCGGAGCACAAAATCAGAACTTTTAAAAGTCTGCCCCGCTGAGGGACGTCACTCTGGTGGCTAAGCGGGGGGTGGAACCCTCCGGGAGAGTGTGGTCTCAGGACCCTCGGGGTCACAGAAAGCCCGGGGGTGCCTGAGTGTGGCAGAGCTCCCAGGTATCAGAGCAGGGAAGCCGGCTGCAGAGGCGGAGCCCAGGCGCGGCCTCTCAGCTCGGGGTGGCCATAAGCCGTGATCCGCGGCACAGTCGGGCCCCTGCTCCTCCAGCAGGGACCCAACAAGCGGCAGATCCGGGGAGACTCACCTTCCTCCCCCGGGAGGAGCCGAACGGGAGTGCACCGCAGGGATCTGCTGGGTTTGGAGACTCCACCCAGGGTTGGGTGCCAGAGATAGAAACGCGCGGTCACGGGCCGGGTGAGCACGGAGTGCGGCCGGAGACCGGGGAGCCGGGAGTGACTGACGGCTTTTCTCTGGGGGCTCACTGAGGAGCGGGCCCGAGTTCTCGGCTCCTCCGGGGCGGAGATTGGGAGGCCGCCATTTTCACTCTCCGCCTCCAAAGCTGTACGGAAAGCTCGCAGGGAACAAAAGCCCCGGAGAGCAAACCCGAGCAGATTACTTAGCCGGGAGGGGGCAAGGGCGGAGCAATTCCGCCTCCGGCAAAGACATTTGGAAACCACGGCAACAGGCCCCTCCCCAGAAGATCAGCGAGAACAGCCACCAAGACCAAGTTTACCAATCAATGAGAACGGCAGAACTCCAGCGCTAGGGGAATACTGCACATAGAATTCATGGCTTTTTTACCATGATTCTTTAGTCTTTCAAAGTTAATTTTTTTTAACTGTGTTTTTTTCTTTTTTGAATTTTTCTTTTTCCCTCTTTCAACCAACATCTTATCAATGCCTTTTTTTAAAAAACATTTTTATTTTTCATTTTTAGAGTCATATTCTATCCCTTCATAGTAGTTACCCGTATTTTTGGCATATAAATATAAGTTGTTCTCCCTTTAAAATTTTGAGATAGTTTCTTCTAACAAATTAAAATATACCCTAAATCTCTAGTATATGTTTTTTTCTATTCCCCTGCCTGATCACATTCTCTCCCTTTTTTTTTCTTTTGTTTTTTTAAATCCTCTTCTTTCTTTTTTCAAACAACTTCTTATCAAGTCCTTTTATAAAATTTTTATAATTTCCATCTTTACAGTCATATTCCATCCCTTCATCATATCAACCCTTATTTTTGTACATATATAAGTTTTTCTTTCTTTAAAATTTTGGGAGGCACTTTCTTCTAAAAGACCAAAATACACCCCAAATCTAGTGTGTGGCACTGATCTATATACCAGCCTGATCATATTTGATCACATTCTGTTTTTTTTTGTTGTTGTTTTGTTTTGTTTGTTTTTGTTTGTTTTTATCTTTATCTTTTTTTTTTTTTTCTTTTTCCTCTCTTTCCGTTTCTTTTTCCACTGCATCAGGTCTTTCTGATTGGTTTAGAGTGTATTTTCTGGGGTCTTTGTTACTCTGCTAGCATTCTGTTCTCTTATTAATCTATTCTCCTCTGCACAAAATGACAAGACGGAAAAAATCACCTCAACAAAAAGAACAAGAAATAGTACCGATTGCCAGGGACCTACTCAATACGGACATTAGTACGATGTCAGATCTAGAGTTCAGAATCATCACTTTAAAGATACTAGCTGGGCTTGGAAAAAATATGGAAGTTATTAGAGAAACCCTTTCTGGAGAAGTAAAAGAACTAAAATCTAACCAAGTAGAAATCAAAAAGGCTATTAATGAGGTGCAATCAAAAATGGGGGCGCTAATTGCTAGGATAAATGAGGCAGAAGAGAGGATCAGTAATATAGAAGACCAAATGATGGAAAATAAAGAAGGTCACTAAAAGAGAGAGAAACAACTACTGGATCACGAGGGCAGAATTCGAAAGATAAGCGATACCATAAGGCGAAACAACATTAGAATAATTGGGATCCCAGAAGAAGAAGAAAGAGAGAGAGGGGCAGAAGGTATAATGGAGCAAATTATAGCAGAGAACTTCCCTAATTTGAGGAAGGAAACAGGCATCAAAATCCAGGAAGCACAGAGAACCCCTCTCAAAATCAATAAAAATAGGTCAACACCCCGACATCTAATAGTAAAACTTACGAGTCTCATAGACAAAGAGAAAATCCTGAAAGCAGCTCGGGAGAAGAGATCTGTAACCTACAATGGTAGAAACATTAGATTGGCAACAGACCTATCCACAGAGACCTGGCAGGCCAGAAAGGACTGGCAGGATATATTCAGAGCACTAAATAAGAAAAATATGCAGCCAAGAATACTATATCCAGCTAGGCTGTCATTGAAAATTGAAGGAGAGATAAAAAGCTTCCAGGACAAACAAAAACTAAAGGAATTTGCAAACACAAAACCAGCCCTACAAGCACTATTGAAAGGGGTCCTCTAAGCAAAGAGAGAGCCTAAAAGCAACATAGATCAGAAAGGAAGACAGACAATATACGGTAACAGTCACCTTACAGGCAATACAATGGTACTAAATTCCTATCTTTCAATAGTTACCCTGAATGTAAATGGGCTAAATGCCCCAATCAAAAGACACAGGCTATCAGACTGGATTAAAAAACAAGACCCATCGATATGCTGTCTGCAAGAGACTCAGTTTAGAACCAAAGACACCCCCAGATTGAAAGTGAGGGGGTGGTTTGGCACCTGGGTGGCTCAGTTGGTTAAGCGACTGCCTTCGGCTCAGGTCATGATCCTGGAGTCCCGGGATCGAGTCCCACATCGGGCTCCCTGCTCAGCGGGGAGTCTGCTTCTCCCTCTAATCCTACCCCCTCTTGCACTCTCTCTCTCACTCTCTCTCTCTCTCTAATAAATAAATTTTAAAAATCTTAAAAAAAAAAAAAAAGAAAGTGAGGGGGTGGAAAACCATTTACCATGCTAATGGACACCAAAAGAAAGCTGGGGTGGCAATCCTTATATCAGACAAATTAGATTTTAAACCAAAGACTGTAATAAGAGATGAGGAAGGACATTATATCCTACTTAAAGGGTCTATCCAACAAGAAGATCTAACAACTGTAAATATCTATGCCCCTAACATGGGAGCAGCCAATTATATAAGGCAATTAATAACAAAAGCAAAGAAACACATTGACAACAATACAATAATAGTGGGGGACTTTAACACCCCCCTCACTGAAATGGACAGATCGTCTAAGCAAAAGATCAACAAGGAAATAAAGACTTTAAATGACACACTGGACCAAATGGACTTCACAGACCTATTCAGAACATTCCATCCCAAAGCAACGGAATACACATTCTTCTCTAGTCCCCATGGAACATTCTCCAGAATAGATCACATCCTAGGTCATAAATCAGGTCTCAACCGGTACCAAAAGATTGGGATCATTCCCTGCCTATTTTCAGACCACAAATGCTTTGAAACTAGAACTCAATCACAAGAGGAAAGTCGGAAAGAACTGAAATACATGGAGGCTAAAGAGCATCCTACTGAAGAATGAATGGGTCAACCAGGAAATTAAAGAAGAATTAAAAAAATACATGGAAACCAATGAAAATGAAAACACAACTATTCAAAATCTTTGGAATGCAGCAAAGGCAGTCCTAAGAGGAAAGTATATAGCAATACAAGCCTTTCTCAAGAAACAAGAAAGGTCTCAAGTATACAACCTAACCCTACACCTAAAGGAGCTGGAGAGAGAACAGCAAATAAAGCCTAAACCCAGCAGGAGAAGAGAAATAATAAAGATCAGAGCAGAAATCAATGAAATAGAAACTAAAAGAACAGTAGAACAGATCAACGAAACTAGGAGCTGGTTCTTTGAAAGAATGAACAAGATTGATAAACCCCTGGCCAGACTTATCAAAAAGAGAAGAGAAATGACCCAAATCAACAAAATCATGAATGAAAGAGGAGAGATCACAACCAACACCAAAGAAATACAAACAATTATAAGAACATATGATGAGCAACTCTATGCCAGCAAATTAGATAACCTGGAAGAAATGGAGGCATTCCTAGAGATGTATCAACTACCAAAACTGAACCAGGAAGAAATAGAAAACCTGAACAGACCTATAACCACTAAGGAAATGGAAGCAGTCATCAAAAATCTCCCAACAAACAAAAGCCCAGGGCCAGATGGCTTCCCAGGGGAATTCTACCAAACATTTAAAGAAGAATTAATACCTATTCTTCTGAAACTGTTCCAAAAAATAGAAATGGAAGGAAAACTTCCAAACTCGTTTTATGAGCCCACCATTACCTTGATCCCAAAACCAGACAAAGACCCCATCAAAAAGGAGAATTACAGACCAATATCCCTGGTGAACATGGATGCAAAAATTCTCACCAAAATACTAGCCAATAGGATCCAACAGTATATTAAAAGGATTATTCACCACGACCAAGTGGGATTTATCCCTGGGCTGTAAGGTAGGTTCAACATCCACAAATCAATCAATGTGATACAATACATTAACAAAAGAAAGAACAAGAATCATATGATCCTCTCAATAGATGCAGAAAAAGCTTTTGACAAAGTACAGCATCCTTTCTTGATCAAAACTCTTCAGAGTATAGGCATAGAGGGTACATACCTCAATATCATAAAAGCCATCTATGAAAAACCTACAGCGAATATCATTCTCAATGGGGAAAAACTGAGAGCTTTCCCCCTAAGGTCAGGAACGCGGCAGGGATGTCCACTATCACCACTGCTAGTCAACATAGTACTGGAAGTCCTAGCCACAGCAATCAGACAACAAAAAGACATCAAAGGCATCCAAATCGGCAAAGAAGAAGTCAAACTCTCACTCTTTGCAGGTGATATGATACTTTATGTGGAAAACCCCAAAGACTCCACCCCAAAACTGCTAGAACTCATACAAGAATTCAGTAAAGTGGCAGGATATAAAATCAATGCACAGAAATTAGTGGCATTCCTATACACCAACAACAAGACAGAGGAAAGAGAAATGAAGGAGTCGATCCCATTTACAATTGCACCCAAAACCATAAGATACCTAGGAATAAATCTAACCAAAGAGGCAAAGGATCTGTACTCAGAAAACTATAAAATACTCATGAAAGAAATTGAGGAAGACACAAAGAAATGGAAAAACGTTCCATGGTCATGGATTGGAAGAACAAATATTGTGAAGATGTCAATGCTACCTACAGCAATCTACACATTCAATGCAATCCCCATCAAAATACCATCCACTTTTTTCAAAGAAATGGAACAAATCATCCTAAAATTTGTATGGAACCAGAAAAGACCCCGCATAGCCAGAGGAATGTTGAAAAAGAAAAGCAAAGCTGGCGGCATCACAATTCCGGACTACCAGCTCTATTACAAAGCTGTCATCATCAAGACAGCATGGTACTGGCACAAAAACAGACACATAGATCAATGGAACAGAATAGAGAGCCCAGAAATGGACCCTCAACTCTATGGTCAACTCATCTTTGACAAAGCAGGAAAGAATGTCCAGTGCAAAAAAGACAGTTGGGAAAATTGAATAGCCACATGCAGAAGAATGAAACTGGACCATTTCCTTACACCACACACAAAAATAGACTCCAAATGGTTGAAAGACCTCAGTGTGAGACAGAAGTCCATCAAAATCCTAAAGGAGAACACAGGCAGCAACCTCTTTGACCTCAGCCAAAGCAACTTCTTCCTAGAAACATTGCCAAAGGCAAGGGAAGCAAGGGCAAAAAGAACTACTGGGACTTCATCAAGATAAAAAACTTTTGCACAGCAAGGAAACAGTCAACAAAACCAAAAGACAACGGACAGAATGGGAGAAGATATTTGCAAATGACACTACAGATAAAGGGCTGGTATCCAAAATCTATAAAGAACTCATCAAACTCAACACCCAAAGAACAAAGAATCCAATCAAGAAATGGGCAGAAGACATGAACAGACATTTTTCCAAAGAAGACATCCAAATGGCCAAAAGACACATGAAAAAGTCCTCCATATCGCTCGGCATCAGGGAAATCCAAATCAAAACCTCAATGAGATACCACCTCACACCAGTCAGAATGGCTAAAATTAACAAGTCAGGAGACGACAGATGTTGGCAGGGATGAGGAGAAAGGGGAACCCTCCTACACTGTTGGTGGGAATGCAAGCTGGTGCAGCCACTCTGGAAAACAGTATGGACGTTCCTCAAAAAGTTGAAAATAGAGCTACCATATGATCCAGCAATTGCACTACTGGGTATTTACCCCAAAGATACAAAAGTAGGGATCCGAAGGGGTACGTGCACCCCAATGTTTATAGCAGCAATGTCCACAATAGCCAAACTGTGGAAAGAGCCAAGATGTCCATCAACAGATGAATGGATAAAGAAGATGTGGTATATAAATATACAATGGAATATTATGCAGCCATCAAAAGGAATGAGATCTTGCCATTTGCAATGACGTGGATGGAACTGGAGAGTATTATGTTGAGCGAAATAAGTCAAACAGAGAAAGACATGTATCATATGATCTCACTGATATGAGGAATTCTTAATCGCAGGAAACAAACTGAGGGTTGCTGGAGTAGGGGGTGGGGTGGGAGGGATGGGGTGACTGGGTGATAGACACTGGGGAGGGTATGTGCTCTGGTAAGCGCTGTGAATTGTGCAAGACTGTTGAATCTCAGATCTGTACCTCTGAAACAAATAATGCAATATATGTTAAGAAAAAAAAAAGAAGAAGAAGAAGAAGAAGGTAGCAGGAGGGGAAGAATGAAGGGGGGGAAATCGGAGGGGTAGCCGAACCATGAGAGACGATGGACTCTGAAAAACAAACTGAGGGTTCTAGAGGGGAGGGGGGTGGGAGGATGGGTTAGCCTGGTGATGGGTATTGAGGAGGGCACATTCTGCATGGAGCACTGGGTGTTATGCACAAACAATGAATCATGGAACACTTCATCTAAAACTAATGATGTAATGTATGGGGATTAACATAAGAATAAAAAAAAAAGAAAGAAAAGAAGAGAAACTGACCTGATATGCTATTTATAGAATGGACATCAAATTCTGAAATGCTGCTTTCTTTCCATAGCATATTTTTAGGAGAGAATAAGAAAGCTTCAGCGATCACAACATTAAAATGTCATAAAACATGGAATCTACCCTAAGAAGTCGTTCTGTCTGTGAGCTTTCAGGTCCACATTGTTTATTGATTTTATCCTCTTCTCAAACCACACGTTAAGTTACAAATTCTGAAATTACTTCATTAAATCACGTTTTTCTTCTTTTATGTGTCAGTTACCTATTGAGAACATATGTTATCTCAACACACTAATAATTACTCTCAAGTCATATGCTATAAGCTTAATGCTCTGAAAAAACAGAGAAATAAAAATGTCACCATGTTCTAGCTGAAAATAAAATTTCATCAAAATGATATTATAAACATTTAAATTTTAAAGAAAAACTTACAATGACGTAATAAATCCAGAGAGTTCTTGGACATAAAGGATATACTAAAGACCATTGGCAATGTATTTCCCTCTGTTTGAAGTCATTGCTTACTCCTTACTTGATCTACACAGCTAAGACAACTTAGAGCAAGGATTTGTGTTCAGCTCAACTCATGGTAGTTCCTTAAGTGGTAAGATGGCTCTGAACTTACTCTCTTATTAAACAAACCATTTCTTATTTCCTTTTTTATATGAGAGATACAGCATTTATAATAGATTTTACTATTAACTGTAAGAAGGTATCTGTACCATTATTTTTCCCATTCAATTTCCACTTTACTCCCCTTTCTATTCCTTTCCCTGTATCTCCCCCTTCCCTGCATTAAATTGCCAGTACTTTGGATACAGTTTCTTTTAATAGATTTTTCTAAAACAACAACAAAAAACCCTACAGTTAAGTGGCAGTAAATTAATGTTAAATCATCTGCACAATAGGTTTTATCCTACCAAACACTGATAGAGACAAAACAATGTTGCTGGAATTTTTCTGCCTTTGTAGCAGGAGGGGGGAAACTACTCTTTCAATTAGATCTTTTTTTTTTTTTTCAATTTTGTCCAAGAAAGAATTTGATGCTGGCCCTTTTAGATATGATTCTTTACAAATGTCATATTTTCTGAGTCAATATGTTATGTATGCACCACCACAAGAAACAAATAGATGCATAGTTGATATATGCTAGGGAAATGGAGGGGATAAAAATAACTTAGAATCACTAAATTCAGGTCATTTCTCCAAAAATGATATGAAAATATGGCTTTACTGTTCTTTTTGTCAGCAAATTTTATCCTTCCAACCGAGTCATGAAATCAATTTATCTACCACTGGAACTTCATTAGAATAAAACATAGCATCTGCATACCAGACCTTTCATGACTGGCTGAGGACAAGACAGATCATTTCCAGTTAAGATTCTCAGGGAAATTAAGTACACCGAAAGGAATTCCCTAAATTAGAATGTCTATAATACGAGAGTAGAAACAACTGTTTTGACCAGAAAACAAGCCTCCAGTGTTTCACAACTTAAAAATAACAAAAACAAAGTTGCTTTTGAAGTCCTCGATTCTGCTCAATTTCTTACCCATTTTGTAGGATAAAATGATTTCGTTCATTCAATTAACTAGAAATTTAACCTATATTCAGATATAGATATATACCATATTTATATAGGTTGATTCTGTAATATTTAGATAACCAAAACCAACATAAATATTTTCTAAAAAGCCTTAATTTATCAAGTCAATGACTAACGCTTAAATTATTCTCACCACAATTTCTCAGTGTCATCATGTCATCTTTTTTTTTTTTTTTTTTTGTATTTTCTGTATTTTTAAAAATCTGATCAAGGGTTCACATTATATTGTTTCCATTTGGAAAAATTTCTGTGTGCTAAATCTAGACGAAACTAAAGAGGAAACTGAAGAAAGCTAAAAAATATGTAAGTCCAAGTTAAAGTGTTTTAAACAAAAAGACCGGGACTAAAAGACCAATTTGTAAGTGCTTGAGAATGTAGTTTCTTAATGTATATTCCCTGGTCAATAAAACATGAATGAAAAACTTGGTTGGTCTGAAGTACTCATGGCCTGTATAATGAGTGCTATAAATGGAAATAAATGGAAATATCCTGGAATGAAAGGAAATAGCTTAAAGTCTCCAGAAATGGCTTTAACAAGAAATGGCAATGCTATCCAAATCTTTGCAACATTTCCCATCCATGCATTATGTTTTACAGATCTTCTTTACCCACTGTGCATAGTAAATGACATAGATTTTTAAATATTAAAAATATGCTTTTCTTTTGAAATTTATTTCAGTGTTTTAAAACTGGGTAAGGATTTGGGTCATATTGATGTTACAGTCTATGCAATACAATGAGTTTAACTTGCCATTTAAAAAGATAATTTAGTGGTAAGATAGCTATTTATTTACTGTACCTCAATGCTAACTAGTTTTACTTCTTCCAATATATATAATTGATTTCAAAATCAGACCATATTTGTTTGAGTTTACCCTAATTCCAAGAGTATAAACAGAACTCTAATTTTTAACCTAGTCTATATTATAAGAAAATGGCTTGGACCCTACAAGGTAATCATAAATACATCTTCAAACATAAAAGTTTCTGAAATGTGCTTTTTAATTATAACTGGTGATTTAGTAGAAGCCTATTAAGTGAATGTAAACTGAATTCCATAAAGTAAAACTAAATCACTGTGAAATCAAGACCTTTACAACATGCCTTTTAATGAGAAAAATATGCAGTTTGAAAAGTCTGCTTTTTTTTTTTTTTTCCATATAAAATAAGTTTTGCACCTGCTAAGAAGTCTGACTATAAGAGGATTTCCTTTGGGTCATTCAGTCTGATTGCTTTATTTATACTGATTTTTGAAATATCCTCAATTTAAGTATATATAAATAATAGAATTATTTTATTATGAAACACAGTTTCAAAACAATAAAACATTTATTTCTGATAAGCCTGCACAATGATATTTAAGTTTTTTATGATGTTGGAAAAGTGATAGGTTCTGAAATTCCAGGTATGCATGTTATTCTAAAAGTTAAAAAAAAAAAAAAAAGTCACTCTTCAGGGGCACCTGGATGGCTCAGTAGGTTAAGCATCTGACTCTTGGTTTCAGGTCAGGTTGATCCTGGGATCAAGTCCCTCAGTGGGCTTCCTGCTTAGCGGGGAGTCTGTTTGTCTCCTTCTGCCCCCCTCCCCCATGCATGAGCTATCTCTCTAAAAATAAATAAATCTTTAAAAAAAACAGTCTACAAGCTTAAATAACCCTTTAAAGATTCTGCGATCACGAACTAAAACTGACCCTGAATTCTAAAATGTACAGCTATAAATTACCTTTTTAAAACTTTTGTTATCAGGAATTAGAAGTTTAATATAGGTTTTTTTTCAGTATTTTGTCTTTCAACTTGAAAATGCTCTGCAACTTCATATGCTTAGTACAAATTTTACTGTGAGAGAGCGTTTTCAACAGTCCGTTTAAGCTATACAAGTATACTTTTGCTACAACACTATGGTAAGGCAGAATGGGAACAATATAGGAATGAGGCAAAACAGGGTATTCTAGTTTGGTTGTCATGTATTCAGCAGTAATGGAGTGAAATTAAATTGTTCAAAACAACATTAGAACTGGGTTGTCCTCCTTCTTTCCCATATCAAATGTAATTGACAGTAAATTTTGAGACAAGAGGACATCAGGTAAACAAACGTGCCATCCATCAAAGGACTGAAGGAAAAAAGGATGAAAGGGAGGGTAAACGACACAAAAGAGGTATCACTGTACATAACAATGTCAGGAAAGGTAAAAGAGATTTTTGTGATACTATTTCAGTACATATGCTATTAGCCAGAAACAAAGATGGTAGAAAAGACATGTAACTTTAGGAAACTTTTCCACAACCAGTGTAAGAAATTAACCAGGAAGTTAATTAGAAAGAAATGTATTTAATCATCACAGAGAGCATGGGTTAGTTTTATAAAGAGAAAAACAACGTAATTTCCTTTCTTGGCAGGTTGGTCAAGCCACAGAGGCAGGAAGAAAATGTAAGATCTCAAATCTCCTACATAAAACTTCCTAGATTTGGCCAATTTATTTTTTCCATTGAAGATGGGCTTAATTAATTTTGTGTAATTCTTAGAGATCCTGTGCTCCAATTTTTGGGTGGTGTAAAACGAACTGACTTTCAAAGGCTAGTGTTAATTAGTGTTAATTGGTTCCTGTGGATATCAGAAACTAGTTAAAAAAAAAAGAAACACCCTAAAATATAAGCAGGGGCTTTTGGAGTCTGGAATGACTAGATCTTGGAAAGAAATAAACTGCTTTTCACAATTTCTGAAGTAGCGCACCAAGGAGAACCACAGGGGGCTGTGAGGTCTACTGGAGATTATGATCCAGAGG
Organism: Mirounga leonina; assembly: GCF_011800145.1. Lineage (NCBI taxonomy): Eukaryota > Metazoa > Chordata > Mammalia > Carnivora > Phocidae > Mirounga > Mirounga leonina. Next base: position 12,913,743 of record NW_023270451.1, read on the forward strand.
AGGGATGACTAATCAGGAGCGTGTTCTCACGGAGTGCTGACAGAGTTTGTCTCACAGGAGTATAGGTCAATGGACTTGAGAAACTTTCACAACTTGGAAGAAAAAATACCTATATTCATTGGGAGACATGATGTAAAATAAAAACCAGTGATTATAACATTCCTAAATGATAGACAGGGGCAAATAAAAATAACAGAACAGAAAAATGTTTAAAATATGAAGAGCTCCAGTACACTGGGGGACATTCTACACTGGAGCAAAGGAGCTAGGCATATATTCAAATAAATACACCTATCTTTACTAAGCATAGGAATTAGGTCTTTTAAATATGAAGCAATAGTCTATATTCAAAGAAAAAGAATAGATAGGCATCATTAGGGAGAAGAATTCATATAAAATAGGAGAGTCACTAACTAACAATGCCCCAATAATGATGAATCTCATGACATAGAGTAGGAAGCTAAGCCTTCTGGAAAAGTGCACTAAGCAAGGAGAATCCCAAGAAAAATTCCTGTTGCTAAATCATGTGGATAAAATGACATCATTAAAGAGTCAAAGAAGCATCTTCAGGGTTAGGCCTGAGACATTAACTGAAGGACTTGAGGGAGGAGGCTGTGTTCTTCATTCTTCCTATGCAAAAATTTCACAGGAGACAATTAGAAGGTGAGCTTGGCTCTAGGCTCCCCCTTCTTCCATTTCTCTTTTCTTTTTCTTTAAAGATTTTATTTATTTATTTGAGAGGGAGACAGAAAGAGAGAGAGAGAGAATGACCAGGGGAGGGGCAGAGGGAGAGGGAGAAGCAGACTCCCTGCTGAGCGGGGAGCTCCATGAGGGGCTTGATTCCAGGAACCAGAAATCATGACCTAAGCCTAAGGCAGCCGCTTAACCAACTGCATCACCCAGGGACCCCTCCCTTTTTCTATTTCTATGCTAGTTTTATATATTCTTGAAAATAGTTTAGCTTTCATTTGTTTTTGTTTGCTTTGTTTGTTCTCGTTTTTTAGTAATGCTTATGTAGTTTTATATATTTAATGATTAAGAATGGGCTGTCTGAGGAGAATCTCTGAGATAAATGTCCTTCCTTCACCTCTAAAGACCTGGATGGCCTTGAATAAGTTATTTAATTCCTCCAAGACGCAGTTATCATATTTATGAGAGGGCAATAATAATAATAATATAGTGCCTACTTCACAGTGGTGTTGAGAGAATTAGAGAATTCTCAATGCCAACCATGTAATAAATGCTTAACTTTCTCATCATTATTCCAGGCTTTTATAGGTCCATCAACAGTATTGGTAGGCATTTTTGAGCATTCGTCATGAAAATATCCAGGATGCTATTAGACAGAGTTGCATAACAACAAATTTGATGGTGACCAAGAGCAAATATATTGCTGTGAGATCATCCTCATTGTATTTCCTAATCTCACCTTTCAGGTACAGCTTCTCAGAAAAATTCACACCCTTGAAGTTTCATGTACTCAGTACCTATGGAATCCCTTTTTATATTTATAATAGAATTCTATTAATGATTAGTATTTATATACTTACATGGAACTAAAAATTACATGCATAATTTTACATTTGCATCAACTATATCTGATACACTTACGCATTTTTTTTACATTAGGGATGCACATAAAAATGTGAGACAAGATAAAAATGCAGTGCAAACAGCAAACATACATTGTCCGAGTATAAGAAAATGGGTTAACTGAAACAAACAACAGCATAAAAGAATGTTGGCTGAGACAAGCAAACCAACTCAGTAGCACTTGAACACATTTTAAGAATACGACAATTAAGAATATCATGAGACGGCTGTGTGTGAAAAATCAAATGAGTTCCTTTATTCAAACTTTACATAAGTGCACAGATTTGCTTCACGTATGTGTTTCTTCAGAAGCAATCAATCTGTCCGCAGAGCCTGCTATAGAAACCTACCAAGTGTCAGGGAAGCCCTCTGAAAACCCAGTCCCGAAGCGTGGGCTCCCCGGGGGACTGAGCAGGCAGGGAGAGCCCTGCACCGAGCCTGCCCAAAAGAAATGCTCATTCATTAATCTAGGTAGGGAAACAGGCTGTACATCAAATAGATGACGAAAAAAATGGGAACATTACAAACTAAACAGCAGTGTGGGAGTGTACCACTGAGCAACAGCCGGAGGAAGGAAATGGATGACGTGACCTGACACAGATCACCGAGCTGCCTCAGAAGCCAAACAAAGTAGCAATGGGAGAGTCAGTCTATACACATCTGCTGAAATTCTCTTTCAGCAAAGTCACATCATCTGACAAGTTCCTGACACACCTTATTGAAAATTCCATCCATCAAAGATAAAGGAAATGAATTATTTGGGAAATGACTACTCTGGACCTAATTCTAACCAACAAAGAATTGATTCATTAAGTGAGAGAAACAGGAACCCTGAGAGAAAACAGTTCAGGGGCCTAAAATTCCATAATAGCCCAGGAGATGAAGACTGGATTCTCACTCTTTGCACTGTTGGGCATTTGGAAATACACATCCATGTCCCAAAGGCAGTCCCTGATAATTCTGAGGAGCATTTTCTTCCAGTTTTTCCCCAGTGCTTTAAAAAAAAAAAAAAAAGTTTTAACAGCATTATTTAGACCTAACTCCAGTAATTCTTAAAACGTGTCTGTAGATATTTTAATGGATCACTTTAAACATATAATTTTGTATCTTTTTTATATTCAATTTTATAATGTAAACATGTTTCCATTTAGCCAATGTAATTAACCTAATTTGGATGGCTATATAACTAGACTCTAGAGTTCGGGGAACTTGGTGACTGTTACTTTCATACCCAGTCCAGTCCTGCTTAATTACACAGAAACCATGCTGCTTTTGTGACATTGATATTAATCCCAACTCCTGGTACGGCCCTGACTGGTTGAGGACAATGGTTCTCAGAGTGCAATCTACAGACTGTACAGATCTACAGAATGTGATCCTCAGCAACTTTTAAGGGGCTCTGCAAGGTCAAAACTACTTTGAAAATAACATGAAGCTATAATCTGCCTCTTTCACTCTCATTTTTTGATGAGCATACGGTGCAGTCTTCCAGAGTCTACAGATGGGTGCTATCACCACAGATTGAATAAAGATGCAGATATGAGAATCCAGCTACAAAGCCAGATATTAAGGAAATGCACAAAAATACAAAACAATGCTACATTCTCACTATTTTGTTTTAGAAATATTTTTTCATTAAAATATGTATACGTGTTAACATGTGATTAGTTTACTATAATTTTAGATGAAGTAATGGATACATATTTTTCAATGTCTGTGTTTGAATTTCAATTACAGTACATATTGATAGATATAAACAAAACCTTTTAGTGTCCTCAGTAATTTTTAAAAAGCGTAAGTTTCTGAAATCTGTAAATTTTATATGTTAACATAATCCTTTGTCATATTCCCCCGAAATCTTAATTTATAGTTTGCACATAACACTGGCTAAACAGATAAATATTTAAAACAATTTTTTTTTCAAATACCAACGTTCAGTTTTGTGTTATCAAGTATTAATTCTTTCTTTACAATATCTTCTTGTCATTTAAGCTTAGCAATTCATCACCATTTTGGATTTAAGCTACATTTATATATTCTTTTTTTCTAGTATTTTAATCACTTGGCTTTTTTACATTATGTTAGCTACCAAATTTTAAAAGTATATTGTTTTATGACATTAAAAAAAAAAACAAGTGTTTTATCATCCAAGATGTATTTTGTTATGTGACATGAAAACCTAAATATTTATTATCTTTCCAAATAGCAAAAATCAATTTTCTATTTACATTACTATGCTATTGTTTTTGTTTTGTTTTAGAGTAATAATTATGGATGAGAGGCAAAATTTAATACAGAAGAGAAGGAAAAAAAGAATCAAGAGTAACTTCTGGAACTGAAAGAGTTGTAAAAGTCTGAATAAAAGGTTCAGGTCAGGCAGGCCCTGAGGACATAGAGAGACATTGAGGAGGGAGGGGAAAAAGAAAAAAAAACAACACAGAACAAGGGGGAAGAAAAAAAGAGGTGGAGTTGTGGAATTGTTTGCATTCTTTAAACCACAAGAATGAGGGCAGTTAAGAACACAGAATGCCTTGGAACAAATAAAATAACCATTCTTTTTTTTTTTAATTTTATTTTTTTATTATTATGTTATGTTAATCACCATATGTTACATCATTAGTTTTTGATGTAGAGTTCCATGATTCATTGCGTGTAACACCCAGTGCTCCATGCAGAACGTGCCCTCTTTAATACCCATCACCAGGCTAACCCATCCCCCTACCCCCTCCCCTCTAGAACCCTCAGTTTGTTTCTCAGAGTCCATAGTCTCTCATGGTTCGTCTCCCCCTCCGATTTCCCACCTTCATTTTTCCCTTCCTACTATCTTCTTTTTTTTAACATATAATATATTATTTGTTTCAGAGGTACAGGTCTGTGATTCAACAGTCTTACACAATTCACAGCACTCACCATAGCACATACCCTCCCCAATGTCCATCACCCAGCCACCCCATCCCTCCCACCCCCCTCCACTCCAGCAACCCTCAGTTCTTGATCCAAGCTGTGCTATGCACTAACTCTACTCCTGGCCAGCAATGGTATCCTGCCTTACCATTACCTCCCAGTGATGACACTACAAAGGGAATTTAAAAAAAAAATACAGTTATATAAATACAATTAGGAGTAGAGATAGAGGTGAAAGAGTGAGTTCATCCCTGCAGTGAGAACTGAGGAATGTTTAGGTGGGATCTGTGCCACAGGAAAGGGAATGACATGCCAAGGAAGGATCCTATGTACCAGAGTCTCCTGCTGCCCAGGAACTACAGAGATGATTGTTTTGCCCACTTTCTTGAAACCCTCATGTTTGGAAGGGAATCCCATACATATTTAGAGTTTGGAACCAGAAAAAAGATTACTCTTTTGGTGCTTTTATGGTTCAGAAGAGTCCAAGTCTGAGGACACTGGGTTTGTGCTCTCTCCACTTACTACAATGATGCCAGTTTTCTACTTGAAAAAGAGATGGAAAAAAATTTATTTTTTTATTTTTTTATTTTTTTATTCTTATGTTAATCCCCATACATTACATCATTAGTTTTAGATGTAGCGTTCCATGATTCATTGTTTGTGCATAACACCCAGTGCTCCATGCAGAATGTGCCCTCCTCAATACCCACCACCAGGCTAACCCATCCTCCCACCCCCCTCCCCTCTAGAACCCTCAGTTTGTTTTTCAGAGTCCATCGTCTCTCATGGTTCGTCTACCCCTCCGATTTCCCCCCCTTCATTCTTCCCCTCCCGCTACCTTCTTCTTCTTCTTTTTTTTTTCTTAACATATATTGCATTATTTGTTTCAGAGGTACAGATCTGAGATTCAACAGTCCTGCACAATTCACAGCACTCACCAGAGCACATTATCTCCCCAGTGTCCATCACCCAGTCACCCCATCCCTCCCACCCCACCGCCCACTCCAGCAACCCTCAGTTTGTTTCCTGCGATTAAGAATTCCTCATATCAGTGAGATCATATGATACATGTCTTTCTCTGTTTGACTTATTTCGCTCAACATAATACTCTCCAGTTCCATCCACGTCATTGCAAATGGCAAGATCTCATTCCTTTTGATGGCTGCATAATATTCCATTGTATATATATACCACCTCTTCTTTATCCATTCATCTGTCGATGGACATCTTGGCTCTTTCCACAGTTTGGCTATTGTGGACATTGCTGCTATAAACATCGGGGTGCACGTACACTTTCGGATCCCTACTTTTGTATCTTTGGGGTAAATACCCAGTAGTGCAATTGCTGGATCATATGGTAGCTCTATTTTCAACTTTTTGAGGAACGTCCATACTGTTTTCCAGAGTGGCTGCACCAGCTTGCATTCCCACCAACAGTGTAGGAGGGTTCCCCTTTCTCCGCATCCCTGCCAACATCTGTCGTCTCCTGACTTGTTAATTTTAGCCATTCTGACTGGTGTGAGGTGGTATCTCATTGAGGTTTTGATTTGGATTTCCCTGATGCCGAGCGATGCTGAGCATTTTTTCATGTATCTATTGGCCATTTGGATGTCCTCTTTGGAAAAATGTCTGTTCATGTCTTCTGCCCATTTCTTGATTGGATTCTTTGTTCTTTGGGTGTTGAGTCTGATGAGTTCTTTATAGATTTTGGATACTAGCCCTTTATCTGATATGTCATTTGCAAATATCTTCTCCCATTCTGTCGGTTGTCTTTTGGTTTTGTTGACTGTTTCCTGAGATGGAAAAAATTTAAGTAACTCGGTCCAAGTCCCAGAACTTAAGTGGTGAGTCTGGGCTTTAAACTTTTATCTCTTAATCTCCAAAGAGTATTCTCTAAAGCAGTCCCTCACTTTAAACACTCTTCTTTCCAAACTACAGCTGACTATGCCTCATACTCTGTTATTTGTTCACTGATATGCTTATTCATACTGGGGACTACATGTCAAAGCTGACTTCCAGTTATCCCTTATTATTGATCATATTCACATCTTGTATATTTTTCCCTTCAGGAACAACTTCATTGAAGTTTTTCCTAAATGAATTATATATTTAACCTATTTTTTCTTATAACCAGAACCAGACACTGCTCTCATAGTGAGATCCATATAAACATCTTAAGGTAACACATAAGGGTATAATAAGTATAATAAGTATAATAACATAAGGGTATAATAAGTTAATTCTGAGAAATTGTGAAGAGATAACAAACCTGTGATCAGTATCATTAACTTAGCTCATATGTGAAATATTTTATCTTGGATAAGATAAAATTACAACATTTAAATTATATTATAATTTACATTTGAATAATTGTAACATGGTTATAAAACATGGTTATAAAAATTTAAACTAGCAATGAGGGACACCACTGTTCAACTAATTCATTTGAATATTATATTTACTAGGGGAAAAAAGTGAAGGCTTTTCCACTGCCTTTTGAAAGCCTGCACTGAAGCCATCACAGACAAATCTTTATTTTAAAAAAATTCAAAGATTCTTGCCCTTATTATGTGTCAAAGACCTACATATCCCTTAATTATTGATTTCACTACCCTATGATCAAATTTAACAAATAGCCAGCCAGAATAGTACATTGCAGTGCTCCAGTAATGAAAATTTGCTTCATTATACAATTATTAAGAACCTCAGAGATACCACAGACCTGAAGTAGGCCCATGGAACACAGTTTTGAGTAAAGCAAAAATATACCATCCTCTTATAAATCTGACAGTCTAGTGGAGAAACAGGTGCTAAATAAACAATTTTAAGAGTAGTAAGTGGTACAAAAGTGTGATATTAATATAGTAAATTATGATGACATGATCAATATTTATTCACTAACACAGTAAATTTCTCCTCTTTATTAATCAATTAAGTTTCTGAAAAAACTAGCACAGTGGAAAATGCACCTTGGTGTCCAATTCTTACTTCACCTTGCATGACTCTGTAGGGTACGGCCATGCTTCAAGCAAGCAAAAACAGGGAGCACATATTTTTTCTGCCTTGATAGATGAGCACTCCAAGGCAGAATTACTTCAGGCTCCCTCCAGAGATTCACTCAGTTCATCCACAAACAACAACTGAGAAAAGGTCTTTCTGTTCAGTACAAATCCACATGTCATTTTCTAGGGTATTTTAAGATAACAGGCATACCAACAGGTAAACTGTTAATGAAAACTAACCATAAAAATGATTTATTTGGTTATGTAGGATTTTTCACTGTGTATTCATTTAATGATGGCAGAAACTTACAGTTCTTAAGCAGGCTGATACTCTAAACAATTTACATTAAGTCATTTAATATTGAAAAAAAAAAAACAAGAAAACCCCCCACAAAACTTATAAAGTAGGCTCATCTCATTCCAAGTTTAGTTTTTGAGCAAACTGAAATCCTGAGAGCTTAAGTAGTATGTCCAAGGTCTTAACAATAACTATGAAATACATCTACTAATCCTGCTCTCAATTTCTCCCTGTTCAGACCCTGTCTACACAGGATATATAAAGCACTTGACAGGAAAATCCTTCTAGGAGCTAGGGGTGGACTGTAGGTAAAAGACATTTTCTATGATAAATCACAGACCTGTACCCCTGAAACAAATAATACATTATATGCTATTAAAAAATTTTTTTAAAAAAAGACATTTTCTAAAAATAAATCAATATATAGGTTATGTGTGAAATGATCAGTTATGGGGCTATCTCCATAATGTAGTCTAATTATTGAATTTTCCAACTAAAGAAACAGGCCAATAAATGCTAGTTGTTTTATTTTAGGTTATGTAGAATTGTTTTTTAAAAAGAAGTGTTCTTAAACTAAACCCGTAAACTCTCCAAAATAATCTATATAATGTGTGTTTATGTCTTTGAGAATTCTAAAATATATCTAAAAAGTTATGTGCATAAATCAAACACACCTTCTTATAATATAACTGTGAAACAACAGTTTTGCTAAAAATTTATGTGGACACTCAAGAGACAGATTTGCTACAGATGTTCCAAAAACACGGTGATCTAGTCTAGCTACCTCCAGCTATTCCAGTTATTTCAGAGAGAGAAGACTGGATTTGAATTAAGGTTTCACAAGAGTCTAAGCTTTTTGATAAGACCTGTGGGAGAGAAACAGCATTCCAGACAGTTAAAGTGGAACAGAAACATGCAGATACATTTGGAATAGAGTAGACCTACCTATAGAGAGGTAGAGAGAAGTCAGGTTGTCAATGTAGGTTGAAATCCAAGTATGAAAGAAGAGATTAGGCTAAAGAAATTGGACTTAATTCTTTGGGAGCCATTCAATTTCCGTAAGTCAAATCTGCAATCATGTTTGTTTAAAGGGATCTCTAAGAAATCTTGGGTTTGTAAAATGTTGGACCTTCGTGTAATATATTCAATAAGTATGTAGTAATTTTACACATACCCTATGGAAAGTACTGAAAATAAAAACATAACTAAGGCAGAATTAACGCTCTCTCAGACATTATGGTTTAGTCCAGTAAATAAGGGAGCAAAATGTAATGTTATAGGTGGTATGAAAAATTAAATAACAAAATATTTAAGCTTATTAATAGTTAACAGCCCAAATTTTTTTTAGATATAGTGTAAGCCTCAAAAAGTCTATTTTTCTTTACAACTTCAGGAACACAATGAAAGTTCATTTATTGTATTTTTAGTGAACCTTGCTCACCAAAACAGTGAGCTTCTGATTAGAACCCAGTATTTTTCCATTATATGTAATCCTGTTGTTTTGTTTTGTTTTGTTTTGTTTTTTTACAACCCAATAGAAGGTGACTTACATGTTAAACTTACTTATGGAATTAAATCATTGTCTTCTGTAGATGAATTGTGTCAAAGCATATTTACCTATCTTTGTGATGAGGATTAGGAGGACAAAAATCATTTTACAACCAAGGCAGTTATTTTATGGAACACTGAAATACCACATCAGTAGGTCAGAGTTTGTATTTGGATTTATTAATTGTATGGGCTTTTTGTTTGTTTGTTTGTTTGTTTTTGGCAGCATCTCAGAGTTACATAATACTTTCATAATCCTGTTATAAAATAAAAATCCATGGATTTTATACTGGGAGATTTTTTTTTTTTTAATTATTTCTCAAGACACTGAATCCATCTTTTCTCAGAGATGTGGCCAAATGTTTATAAAAGAAGCACTTGCTACTAAGAATATATGTTAATTATGAGGGGTTTTTTTAGAAATTGTTAATATTTAGGTAAGGTGTTCATTTTTGTTTGTTTACTTTCTTGCTGCTGTTTTTTATATTGATCTTACCTCAGTTATTATATAGTCAGTGTGTATGTGTGTGTTGTATTTTTGTGTATTCTCTCTTTTTCTCTATGTATTTGTCTACAGAGTTACTGCATTTTATCCCAATGATGTATCTTTAGATTTTCCTTCAAGTATGTATCCAGCCATGAAACTGCAGTTATCATCAGAATACAATGTTAATTTATCACATTTAGAATTATAGTATTGTTGTTCTCACTGAAAACAATAAGCTCACTTTGCCAAGACTGCATCCCAATGGAAATCAATAATTATAGAGATGGACACATAAAATACACAAACCTATATTTGGAGTCCAAACAAAACCTCAAACCAGCTCAGAGCCAGACATTTTACAAGTTTAGTATGTCTGGGAACTTTTTTAAGAAGAATGCATTTTAATATCCTGTGTTCCATATAGACTTATTTTTAGGGAATTTTTACCAAATGTACATTATAATCTTTTTTTATAATCAAGTAGAAGAATCGTTTTTAGTCAGGCCCAGAAATTAATAATGTGCCGTTGAAAGTGACTTTTGATATTTAAAGTACTTTGTTCATCAGCTTCATGACACCAAATGATAAGAACAAAGGCAAGTAATATTTGTCCCTGTTTCATGAAGAGACACTGAGATGCAGAGTGTTTATGAGACTTACAAAGAAGCTGCAGACCTGGGACAAAAGAAAAACCTCATCTCTGGATCCTGAGAGCAGGCAGTCTTCTTATGAAATACCATATTTAACACCCTAACTCTGCAAACTAGAAGGGACATGTGTGTGTTTCTAACCTAGGTATTTGAAAATACTAATTCATTTAAAATAGATTAACGGAACATATAGCATATGCTAGATGGTAATCCAGATCCTGTGAATAAAAAGGTGAACAAAACAAAGACTCTACACTCAAAAATACATCATTCTTTTAAGTAGCAACAGATAATAAACAAATGGCCAAGAAATACAGTGTTAGGTAATTGTAAGTGTCATAATGACAAATAAAGCAGTGTGAGTAGATATTGAATGATGGGGATTATTTCCTTTAGGCTGGTCAGGGAAGGCTTCTCTAAGGATGTGGGGATGTGAAATGAGAGGGAGGAATGAGAAATGCTGGTATCTGTAATGGAACATTCCTTGTCATGTTCCAGGAGCAGTGAGGAAGCCGGCTCTGTTCAGGTGGAGTGGCCAGAGATAGGCTGAGGCAACATGAAGGTCATAAATAAGGAGTTGAAATTTTATTTTCACCTATGCAAGAGTGCCACTGGAGTGTTTGTCAATGAAATTAAATTATCATATTGATTTTTTTTTATTATGTTCAGTTAGCCAACATATAGCACATCATTAGTTTTTGATGTAGTGTTCAACGATTCATTAGTTGCATATAACACCCAGTGCTCATCACAACACGTGCCCTCCTCAATACCCACCTATCATATTGATATTCAAACACTTGTTCTGGCTGCTGTGGGGCGACTGCAATGTAAAGGCAAAAGTGAAAGCAGTGAGTCCAGTCGAGGTAACAGATGATGGCTACTGGACGGAAGAATGAGAGGTAGGAGTACTGAGAGATGGTACATTATGTTTGTATAGAAAAGCTGTACAGATATAGGTCACTACCAACTGTAAGTCATTCGAAAGCAAAAGTTTTTTTCCTGAGTTCCTGTTATTCAGAGAATATGATATGGCACCTGTGGTTATAAGAAATTATAATACTACATTCCTCAAGTAATAATATGATGTTTTACTAGTCATCTAACATTGTTTTTCATTTTCTGTAAGTTGCAAATGCATACACGTGTGGTAAAAGAATAACAATATAACTCAGCAAATATTTTATTACTTTATAAAAATTTACAGCTTACCAACCTAATAGTCCTTTATATAACAATCGTTATATTAGTCAATTAATTCTACCTTTACTAACAGAAAACAATATCAAATTTTATTACTAATGAGTAAATTAATAATTTTCTACCAGCAAAAATTAGTAATATAGGTATTACTTTTTCAGATGACTTTTTCTGATTATCAGTTCGATAATCATGGGCTAGGATGATCCCGAAACACCATCATGTAGAGGCTAGACCTGTTATTTAAAGGATTCGGATGCATAATCTTTGGTCAAGGTGGGAAGTCATCCCAGATGGGGGGAAAAAAAAAACAAAACTGCAGAAATAAAGGTGAGATGCTGCTGTGGAATTGTGAGTGGTTGAATAGACCAGTTTACTGAAGCACAGAATCTTATTGGACAGAAGTAGAAGATAACATCAGAAAGGTGGGTTGTGGCCCGACTCTTGAGAACCCGCAATGGCAATCTAAGGAACTAGTAAGTAATTTACACTGCAGGCAAAGGAAGACATGGCAAGTTTTGAGTATGAGCCTGAAATGGTGAAAGTTGTGTTTAAGAATGTCTGAGGACTGAGTGTGGTAACATATGTGAACTACAATTCATATACTTGATCACCACACTGTGGTATACATGCTCCAGAGCTCCAGAGCATCGTTAGCGAATTAGGAATGTACATACACATAGGCTAATACCTTATATTATTAATACATAGGTTTTTCTCCATAATTACACAGTTTAACAGGTACCTCTTTAAATAAAATATGGACTATCTATGGAAATTATAGATGAATTATAATCTCTAGCAAATTTCAAATAGCTAGACTTTAAAGCAAATAAAAAAAATGTAAAACATACCAACCACCTTGGTTGCTCTGTTGAACTCCTATTTTAGCCAGGGGTCAACCCTAATTCCTTTATTTTCTCAATTCTGCCATTTCAGTTTGTAATTGTAAACAGTGGCCCATCTTAATATACATTATTTTATTTACATCTCAAATTACTTTTACAATATATATTTTGTAGGGAGAGGAAACTGAAATTCATAGAGATGAAGTTGCAAGATATGACATTTCTTCAGTAACAAAAGATGAGGGGGCATACAAAGATGATTACATAAACTGCAAGCTAATACAGAATGCTCCCAGACAGAGGTAGAACTTCCCAGGGCTCCAGGGTTCTCCATGACAACAAAAGCAATGGATGGCTCTACCTACCCGAATAGAAAAGGGGTACAGATGATAGATACATTATACATACACACATATATACGTAAATGATGTGTGGATAGATAACATATATGTAACTTACTTAACATATATACATATATGTGTACATACAGGTTATATGTGCCTGTGTCTTGTTATACACACAGGTGCACACATGCACATGCATATGCACTCAGACACATGTATGCAGACATGCAGACATGCCCAGAGACATCTATCCTATGGATTCCACTTTTTTGCCATATTCACAGGAGAACCATAAATCAGATTATATAAGTAAATATTGGTAAAACCTCTTTCCAGTAATACTTCATCTATTGTCTTATTCCTTCAGCAACTTATTACATTATCAGATATACCCATGTGATAGCATGTTAATGGTTACTACTGGATAATGTGTAACATGTCTCAGACTTGTATCTATAGTAGGTAATATGGGAGAGGCAGACAGGTGAGACATTTAGAACAAGTGGAATTTAAAGTTATATTAATAATATCCAGAATTTGTAATAATTATCTTTAGTTTCTACCCAGATGTAGAATACTTTGATTTTTTATTTATTTTATTTTTTTTTTTAAAGATTTTATTTATTCATTTGAGACACAGAGATACAGAGAGAGAGAGAGAGCGCATGAGCAGTGGGAGAGGCAGAGAGAGAGGAAGAAACAGACTCCCCGCTGAGTCAGGAGCCCGATGTGGGACTCGATCCCAGGACCCTGGGATCATGACCTGAGCCGAAGGCAGACACTTAACCATCTGAGCCACCCAGGTGCCCCGAATACTTTGATTTTTTTAAAAAAAGTATTTCTATGAAGCAAAAGTATACATTTTTATGTGAAATTGGATGAGTTATTTAGGTCTTAAGTATTGAGATCATATTGTAAAATTATAATCTTAAGAAAATAAAATATTAAAACAAATATTAATTATAGATATTGAATTACTTATATCAAAACAAGCTGTATGTCTCACAGAAATTAAGAAACAACGTTCTATGTATTTGAATTTGGAAACACAAGTAGACAGTTGATTGGATTTTTCACTTTGCTTTTAGATAATTATAATTTTGAACACTTTGGCTATAAGAATGTAAAGATATTGATAATTTCCTTAAAACTGTTTTAGGTTCTACTAAGACTGAAACACAAAGCAGAGTCATATGCCATGTAGAAACAGTGTTTCCTCCCATTTACATGCTAAAAGGCCTCTTTTCTGGGAATACTTCCCAGTTCCCTCTGTTACTTCAATTATTGTCCCATTGACTATGTTTTGTTTATTTTTAAACATATGTTGTTTTTATTTTTTATTTATTCATTTTTCTAAGTAGTCTCTATGCCCAACGAGGGGCTCAAACTCATGAACCCAAGATCAAGAGCCACATGCTCCACCAGCCAGGTGCCCCATTTGTGTTTTAAAGATTTTATTTATTTATTTATTTTAGAGATAGAGACAGAGGTGGGGAGGAGGAGCAGAGAGAGAGAGAGACACACACACACACACAAGCAGACTCCATGCTGAGTGCAGAGTCTGATGCAGGGCTTGATCCTAGGATCCTGAGATCATGACCTGAGCTGAAATCAAGAGTTGGACACTTAACTGACTCAGCCACCCAGGTGCCCCTGCCCCCAATTGTGTTTTAAAATAGTCTGAAAAGGAAAGCAAGCAAGCAAGCAAAATTTTTTTTTTTTTTAAGGTTTGAACCTTGACCAAAACCAGAACATTCTTGGCAAACTGGTATTGAAAAAACAAAAACAAAAACAAAAACGAAAATCAAAAATACCTCTCTCCTAAGGCCACGGAACTCTTCCATGACACCTGGGAAGCATTACTGATCTCTCTCAGGAATCACTTTGTGCTCTCATCACAAGCCACTCATAGGACTATTAACTCCCTCACTTCTTCCCAAATTGGATACTCAGAGATTATTTCCACTATGTGTGTGTATAAATTTGGCTCATGTCTTCTCACTCTGTTCAGCTGCCTTATCTTTTTAGATGAACTATGTTCACCTCCTCAGCTGCTTTCGACATTTCTGGCTTTCTATCTTCAGTCATACTCCTGAGCTATGATTCCCTCCTCCAATTTCCGCTTAACTCACTGTGAGTGAGTAATAGTCACCCTAGGATCGGGTTCCCCAGCAATCAAGTTTTCTTACAGACAATTACTCTCAAATGTTCTTCTTAAACATTAAGACTTGATTTTTTGGCACCAGTTGAACAAGAATTCTGGATTCTACAGACACAGCAGCCACAGATCTGGAGGCTGTGGCATGAGGTTGAGTGGGTGGATACAGTGGTGACTAGTTTAATGAGTCACTCACAGAGAGCTTTCGGTGCTGAAAACTGAACCCAGAAAGATGCACAAGAGGTTCTTAAAGAACATGAGCAATATCATTTCATGGGAAGAAAACACCTGACCCAAACCAAGAAGTTTGCATCATCTCCTCCCTCCCTCAGGAAATCAGAAAGCTATTCTAACCCACGATCAAATGGTTAAGACTATGTTGATATTTCAGTCTGGAACTAGAATATACTTTCAAATTAAAAGCAACTGTCTTGGTGGTAGTTTGCATTTAGAGGCCCCCCATCCTCCTTCCCTTCTTAGCCTCATGCTTTTTTCCATGTGACTTTGCAGTTCTTCCAACAAAGCGGACGGATTTATTTTCATCCTCTGGCTATGAGTTTGGTCATGAGATTTGTTTTGGCCAATAGAATGAGGCAGAGTTAACAGTGCACCAATTGCTAGTGTAGGAAATGTTATGTGTTTTTATTTTCTCTCTGGTGCTCCTGACATTGCCATAAGAAGGTTATGCCTGGGCTAACCCACTAGTCTCAGAAGGATAATAAATATGTGGAACAGAAGTGCCCTGGATAAGCTGCCCCAACCTAGCCCAGACCACGTGTAATAAACGCAGACGGCCTGCAAAAAGCTAGAGAAGCTTACTTTAGATAAACCTGAGCTAACCAAGTTGATGGTTGTTTTAAGAAACTGCATCTGCAGTGCTTTATTATGCTGTAACAGTTATTCAATGCACACTGAAGAGAAGAGTCTGTCAAATAAGCACAGAAATGAGTTTCTTACAAGCTTGCCTAAATTCTGATTCCATCATAATTACGTGAATATTATTTTAAACTAGGTATCTCTCACAGAATGTATACAATCTTTACAAGGAAAAAATATCAACAGTAACCTTTTAATTATGGAATTCAATAACAGATTATTTGCTCAAAGATAATATAAGATCAACTTAGGCTTACTCTGATCGAAATTTATATCTCATTACAAAGTAATTTATCAGTAAAATTAATTTCCAGAATCATGCCTTTGAAGTGCTGGCAAAGACCTAAATTTGTTTCTGAATCTCCAAATGCAGACAGTATATCATGGTGGCTAAGAGAGTAGAATTGCTCATAAAATCAAATGTTGCAATGATGGTTACCAGGGGTTGATGGGAGGGAGAAATGGGCAGTTATTATCAATAGGCATACAGTTTCCATTAAGTGAGAAAATAAGCTCTATAGACCTTCTTTACAACATTGCGCATATATATATGTATATATATACATATATATAGTCAACAATAACTAATTATACACTTAAAATTTGTTAAGAGGATAGATATCATGTTAAGTGCTCTTACCACAATAAAAACAAGACAGAGAAAGAGAGAAGAATTATAATCATACAATTGTGGATATAAGCCCAAACGTGCTATTCATTGGCTATTGATCCTTGGAAAGCAATTAAGATTTTCTGAGTATTTAATAGTTCATGTAATGCATATACAGCACTTAGCCTACCATGTGGCAAATAAAAATGAGCATTATTATTTACAAAGAAAGTTTAAATTACATTCATTAATGTTGTAGTGTTTATCCTTATTTTCTATACTATCTTTTAAAAAGTAATTATTGTAAATATGCATGAGACGACATTGGCTTAAGGAATGAAGAAGTTCAGCAAGAGAGTCCCCAAAGTTGAAGAAAGAGTCCAGCTAAGAGGTACTAAGAAAGCACGGTCAGGACGCTCTGATGTGAATCGCTAGGAAAGTAATGGATCTCAGGAGCATCTCCTGAGCAGTAGCCAGGAGGAGGAAAAAAGTGGGAATAGAGAATGAAACTTATACAAACTATAAGACTCTACATTGTCATTGGTAACAGAAATCAGTAACAGATTTGTGAAGGGCATTATGTACTCAAAATCTTAATGTGTACGTTCTTTGTCCAACCATTCCATTTCAAGGAATTCATCCAAAGAATAGCAATAAATATGTGTACAAAGACATTTACACAAGAAAGTGCAATGCAGCACTGCTAATAACCATGGAAAGGGAAAGCACACATTATTCACAAAAGGAATATTTAAGTAAATTA
Organism: Mirounga leonina; assembly: GCF_011800145.1. Lineage (NCBI taxonomy): Eukaryota > Metazoa > Chordata > Mammalia > Carnivora > Phocidae > Mirounga > Mirounga leonina. The sequence goes on from NW_023270451.1 coordinate 12,931,024, forward strand.
TAGAATAATAACATTATAGGGGCACCCAGGTGGCTCAGTTCATTAAGCATCTGACTCTTGATTTTGGCTCACGTCATGATCTCCGGGATGTAAGATCGAGTCATGTGTGGGGCTCTGCGCTGGGCATGGAGCCTGCTTAAGATTCACTCCCTCCTTCTCCCTCTGCCCCTCCCCCACCACACGCACATGCTCTTTCTTCCTCTTTCTATTAAAAAAAAAAAGAATATGAGCACTCTGCATCTATTAAAATGCATATATATTAACCACATATATATTTAATGCACATATATTTATGAACATTGTGTGTATATGTAATATTTGTTTCTGTATATATACATAGTATATGCATGTGTGTATACATTATAATTTATATACATATACACATTCAATGCCAACATGTATATTTCCTTTAATATGTTGTTAAAGGAAAATTACAAAATAGCATTTAATATGGTCCTGACTGTAGGACATGGTGTGTGTGTGTGTGTGTACATGTGCATACACACATACAAGAGAATGTTTGAAACTGTCTCTGATATATAGGCATTTAGCTTATTTTTATTATTTTATGTTTATCTGCATTTCTTTATTATTTGGCTAAAATAATCTTTAGAATTGTCATTATCAGAAAAAATCACAATAAACCATTTCAAATATATTTAGGAGTGTTTGACTTACATGTAAAAACTGAAAAAAAGCAAGCTCCCAATAACATCGTTGGCCTATGAATCACTGAAAGGTATTTCTCCAGTCATGTGATACTAGGTATCTTTGGTGGGATTCATTGTTTTTAGAGTACATGACTGCCAGCATTTGGGGAATCAGAGAGCTTTATTTGTGTTTGTGAGGGAGATGCAGCTGGACTGACCACTCTGTGACAGCATTTGCACAGGACGGGGCCATATGCACTAGGGCTCATTGTCTGCACTCCTGGGGGGAGATGTAAATGTTTGAAACGTGGACTGGTACTTTAAAATGGGCAATTTCAGGAGAAAAGTAACATTATTAAGGACATTAAGTATGACAATTGTTCTATTGTTCACGATGATAATTTGCTCATCCTCCTACTAACCATATGCAATGACAGCTTCCATTCAATGAAAACTTCCTCATTATCAGAACTGTACAGAGCACTTTGGGGCACCACTTCACTTAATCCACCTCCCAACCCAGTGCGGTATTTTTAGCCCTGGTCTCTGCTATTCATCCTCAGAGACAGAGCTTTGTGACATGTGAAGACATCTCAGGGCAGTAGGAAAAGTTTCCATCCAAAGTGGGGAACTAACTGCACTTCAGCTGTGACTTGACAAATCCTTTTGTCCCATTGGGAGGAGCCTCGTGTTCTTAGTGATGAATCTCCTCCAGCTACTACTGATCAAAAGGCATTTATTGGAGTGTAGCCATGTTACCAGTAATAGGTAATGATTCCTTAGGGAATATAATTCATACAAGTCCCCTCAGGCTCAGCTGACCACCCACCCCAAAGCCCTCCTCCACAGCCAGAAGTGGGTTCCTCTCCTTGGGAACTTCCCAATGATGGTAATTTCAGTCTGACACAGTAATGAGTGCAGATGATATACTTCATCGCAGGCAATGCCAAATAAAATCTAATTTTCTAATATTTTTGGGTAAAATGAGTTGCTTATAATATTTACAATCTAATTTTATTGATATTCGAAAGCAATCTTAAGTTTCATTTTACAAAGAAACTAAAAAATACATATGCAGCTAATTTAGACATAAATACATTTTTCTTGGGGTGCCTGGGTGGCTCAGTCATTAAGTTTCTGCCTTCGGAAGAAGATGTGGTATATATATATATATATATGTAATGGAATATTATGCAGCCATCAAAAGGAATGAGATCTTGCCATTTGCAACGACGTGGATAGAACTGGAGGGTATTATGTTGAGCGAAATAAGTCAAACAGAGAAAGACATGTATCATATGATCTCACTGATATGAGGAATTCTTAATCGCAGGAAACAAACTGAGGGTTGCTGGAGTGGGGGGTGGGGTGGGAGGGATGGGGTGACTGGGTGATAGACACTGGGGAGGGTATGTGCTCTGGTAAGCACTGTGAATTGTGCAAGACTGTTGAATCTCAGATCTGTACCTCTGAAACAAATAATGCAATATATGTTAAGAAAAAAATAAAAAAAGAAGAAGAAGAAGGTAGCGGGAGGGGAAGAATGAAGTGGGGGAAATCGGAGGGGTAGACGAACCATGAGAGACGATGGTTCTGAGGGTTCTAGAGGGGAGGGGGGTGGGAGGATGGGTTAGCCTGGTGGTGGGTATTGAGGAGGGCACATTCTGCATGGAGCACTGGGTGTTATGCACAAACAATGAATCATGGAACACTACATCTAAAACTAATGATGTAATGTATGGAGATTAACATAAGAATAATAAAAAAAAAAAGCTTCTGCCTTCGGCTCAGGTCATGATCCCAGGGTCCTGGGATCGAGCCCCGCATCAGGCTCCCTGCTCCGCCAGAAGCCTGCTTCTCCCTCTCCCACTCCCCGTTTGTGTTCTCTCTCTCGCTGTGTCTCTCTCTGTCAAATAAATAAATAAAATCTTTTTAAAAAAATACATTTTTCTATGACTTACAGTAAACTTATCTAAAAACTCAAATGTAGGGGTGCCTGGGTGGCTCAGTTGGTTGAGCGTCTGACTCTTGGTTTCGGCTCAGGCCTCCCATCCTGCTGTGGGCTCAACACGGAGTCTGCTTGAGAGTCTCTTCTTCTCCCTCTGCCCCTCCCCCAGCTCTCTCTCTTTCTCAAATAAATAAAATCTTAAAAAAAAAAACAAACCTCAAAATGTAAATTGGAAAGGCCTATATTTGTTTAATTTCTTCATCCTTATGAATTCTGAAAATTAAAATCCATGACCATGTTTTCATGCATTTGTACTAAGTTCTAATAAATTGGAGGAAACTTTAGGGTTTATAATAGTGACCAGTTTGGTTATAACTCATGGAGTTGATTTATAACTCTATGGTGAACATCTCCAAAACTTGTCTAACACAATTAAGTACATGCAGGCAAGACGAAGTGTGTTTATGGGAAAAAAATACTGTCATCATGAAAAATTATTTTTCAGATTGTACTGTCACCATTGATCAAATTCAAGAGTGAAATTCCACAGGATTGAGAAAACTACTCAAAGAGAGATCCTGTTCTACACGCACACCACTGGATTCATCTACCAAACATATGAATACAATTGTATCTATTTATAAGAACAAAGCTTCTACTTGAGGAAGTGGTCTGGTTTTGAAAAATATCCCCCAAATCACCAGGTTATTCCATAACTAGAATGAGGTGACAAAACCAAAGCAGGGGAAAAAAAAAAGAAAACAACTAAGCTCCATGCTCATGAAGATTAATATGGGAAAACCCATCCAATATTTGTAACCAATAAACTTCAAAGTACTGGTGGCTTTTCTCTTCATATTTTACTGCTGACAGTACTTTCCAATTAGAAACAATTTGTAACAAGTAAGGCAAAAATACTGGCCCCATGACTCACACACAATTGCTAAAAACATAAATTAGATTTCTTTGGCAACTAATTTGGTGGTTATTTTGATTCAAATGTTAAAAATATAAATGAAATGTAGGGTTTCAGAGTGAATGAGTTTAGCATAGTAGAATTTGGAAAAATTGTTTTAACAAACTATAAGGCAATATGAGGAATTCCTTGGCCGGTTTTGTGTGAGTTCAGAATACTGAGTCCAACATATATTCCCAAAGAAATGGAACTGATCTTCTGCAATGTATTTCAATTATTTGCTTTATCACAAAATATCATAAAAATGACAGAGTAAATTTAAAAGAAAAGATTGAAAAAAAATCATTTTCTTGTCCCACCTGATTTTTCAGCAATCAAAATGAACATTGTTCCAGGCACTCTGGTAGACACGCAAAAAGGTAAATCATATGTGTGGTATGTTTACAATCTAGGCTGGTGGCAAAAGCGAAAGGGACAAAATCTTCAGATGGTGATGGCGGGTTGTATTGTAGGGTATGGGCTACAGGTACTGTGGTTCAGGAGTGGAAATTAGAGAGAGTAACAGGAGAAGACTGTTCAGAGAAGGGGAAGGTTTACCTAAGCTCTGAATTTATGACTGCACTTTGGATGGGCAGTGGAAGGGTGAGACTACTCTGATGAAGATCATGAACAAATTCAGGAAACGGAATGGATTTGGCATGGGTATTAGTTTTCTACTGCTGCCATGAAGAATTAACAAAAATTTAGTAGCTGAAAACAACACAAATTTATTATCTTACAGTTCTATAGGTCAGAAGCCTGCGACCTCGGGTCAGCAGGGCTAGGTTCCTTATTGGATGCCCTAGGAGAGAATCTGTTACCTTGACTTTTCCTGCATCTGAAGGCCTCTCTCTGGTTCTTGCATAAAGAGTCCTACATTTCAGAATGAGTCACAGGGAAATGAATCCTTCTGTGGCCATCTCTCTCTGACTACAGGAAAGGTCGCCTGCTTTTAAGAACTCAGGTAATTAGATTGGCTTAGATCCAGGATGATCTTCCCATCTCAAGGCCCTTAACCTTAATAAAATCAGCAAAATCTCTTTTGCCAAGTAAGATAACATATTCATAGGTTCTGAGGATTAGGATGTGGATATTTTTGGGAGCCATTATTTTCCTGTCACATTTTGGGCATAAGATGGGATAATCTCTCACATATCATTTCTTAAAGTTTTCTAACTTTATTTATTTATTTATTTTTAGTTTTATGTATTTATTTGACACAGAGAGAGAGCACACAAGCAGGTGGAGCAGTAGGGCAGAGAGAGAGGAAGAAGCAGGCTCCCCACGAAGCAGAGTCCGACATGGGGCTTGATCCCAGGATCTTAGGGTCATGACCTGAGCCGGAAGGCAGACACTTAACTGACTGAGTCACCCAGGTGCCCCAAAGTTTTCTAACTTTAAAGTGCTGTTCTTTAAACTTTACACTGGGCTAAGCTCTTCTCAATAAACAGAGGATGATTCTAATTTCTCTCAGGATGGAGAGAAAAAAAATCTCAATTTTAATCATTTTCTGATTTTCTTCAAGTCAGTCATGATGTTAACCTACAGAACTTAAGCCCCTTTTCATAAGAATATTCCATCATGGAACCCCTACTTCATCCAGATAATAATACACAATGACCTTGGTAGTAGCTGTTTATAGGGAGGCAATAGGTAGACTGCTCTTGTGTTGTCTCTAGTCACCATGATCCTCTTAAGGGGCATGGATATTTCCTGCAAAAGAGTTTAATCCAGATATTTCCCTCTGACATTCATTTAGACCTCAAAACACACAAAAACTTACATGTTCAACAAATTACTAAAAGTATTCACTTTCTGTCTATCATGTTCTCCTATTCTCCTGGTCACACCTGCTTGACACAATTCCACTCTTTGATCTTCTCCTAATCTACATTGGGGCTCATTGTCCTATATTCTGGGGTCTGCAAAACCAGCTCTGTCCAGCATGGGATGGCCCCTCTTTTTCTTGTTCAAGCCCAAATTCTGACAGAGAAGAGTAAGAAGATATCCCTAACAAGCAAAAGTTAAAATTTGAATCTTATTTGCAAGTACAGTTGATTGGATATTTTGAGGTTATTCCATGCAGGGTCTTAAATGTTGGTCAGGGAATTTTGCTTTAATGGGGTAACACAACATGAATAAGAAAGTTCAAGACTTAATAGATATTTTGGGAAAATTGTTTAGGTATTTCTGCTAAACAAACAAGAATTGGGGAGATGCAGATAAAAAGCCAATTATGAGGTTTATATAGTACTTGAATAATCAAGATTACATCACTTTAAATAAATGGATAAAGAAGTTGTGGTATACACATACATATATACACACATACAAAAAATATTATTCAGTGATAAAATATGAGGAAATTCTACCATTTGCAACAACATGGATGGTCAATGAAGGCATTATGCTAAGTGAAATAAAGAGAGAAGACAAAATACTGTATGATCTTGCTCATATATGGAAATAAAAAAAAAAAGAATTCATAGATGGAGATCAGACTTATGGTTACCAGATGAGGAGAGTAGGAGTAAAGGGAATTGGAGGAAAGTGGCCAAAAGGTACAAACATCCAGTTATAAGATAAATAAGCACTAGGGACATAATGTACAATGTGATGACTAGAGTTAACACTGTTGCATGATAAACAGGAAAGTTGATAACAGATTAAATCCTAAGAGTTCTCATCACGAGGAGAAATTCCTTTCCCTTTTCTTTTTCTTTCCTTTCGTTTTTCTTTAAACTTATATCTATATGAGTAGATGGATATTAGCTGAACTGATTGTGGTAATCATTTTACAATATATGTAAATCAAACCAACATTCTGTATGCCTTAAACCTTTACAGCGATGTATATTAATTATTTCTCAATGAAACTGAAAAAAAAAAAAAAACCTTTTTCTACATAGACAATTAGTAATTTGAATAATGAACTGGAAAAATTCAAGTTATTACATACTTAAGAAATTGAAAAAATATGAACAATCCAAGTATATTAGGTCAATGCACTTCTCTGCTAGAAAATATTAAATAGGGGGATAAAATATAATTGAATATTCCCACAGCATAACCAATTTTTATACTTTACTAGATGGAAAATTCAAAAGGGGATTATTGGTTATAAAGATATAATGTAAGGACTGTTATCTTTACCTACAAGAAAACTTCAAAAATACAGTAAATAGGAAAAAAATATAGTTCATTTCCAATTATACACTACTATATTAATATTTTTTAAATTAGCTTTTAACATTTTACTTTAATATTACAGCTATAGCAAACTTACCCTAGTCAAAGGGAGAATTTAATCACTGATGCAGATAATTCTAGTTCTCAGGACCTATTACTTAACCTAACAAGAGGCCTAATTGTAATGTATTCAAATGAGCCTTACATTGTGATCAACACAACAGTGTGATCAACACAACAGACTGTCATTCAATCTTTTATAATATCGTTAACTAGTATATAGAACAAAACACGGGGAAAATATCTAGTAAGTTAATTATTCCCGTGCTTATCTATACATTTGTCGACAGTTACTACTATGAGTGAGAGTAAAAGATTTTATATCTAAACCTGCTTTAAATTTGATCAATTTAAAAACTTTGATAAATGTACCTCTTTACTGACCTAGTTTATCAAGCTCTTTAAACTTTAGGAAAAACAGTAACATTTAAAAAATCTTAGTATTAGACACTATTATGAATAATTTAAAAGCTAAGTCCCCTTTTTTGCCTGGACCTCACAGAGGTTTAGCTAAAGAACAGGCTCACCTCACTCCCTTCTATGTCAGTCAATTTAGAATGTTTGGAAACTTCATTAATCATTTCTTGGAGGGTACTTATAGGACACAACTGTCTCAATTACAAATAGGGTCATATGAAAGTTAATGAGCCCTTTAAATAACTCATTGGTTCCTTGTTCCATTTATTTTTGCTAAGATGTTAGGGCAGAGATCACTTTTCTGTGACATTGGGAAATGGAAGATAATTGTCATCTGCAGGTTTCACACCATTTTTATTTGTTATTAAGTGTTAAATTTTATTTTAGGTCTCCGTATTCCAGAATTCTAATCATAGAAAATAATTCTAGGTTTGCGACTTCAGAGGAGAAGAGAGATCTATTTCATAATTACAATATGTAAGAATAAAAATGAACAAATATAAATCTGTTAAAAATATTAATCAAACTCTTTTTTTTCAGTCTGAAACTAGAAAACAATATGTCTCTCTATGATTTACATTAAATGTGGCAATAGTGGTGTTTAGTTAAGAAAGGTGAGGTTAGGGCGCCTGGGTGGCTCAGTTAGTTAAGCGACTGCCTTCGGCTCAGGTCATGATCCTGGAGTCCCCGGATCGAGTCCCGCATCCGGCTCCCTGCTCGGCGGGGAGTCTGCTTCTCCCTCTGACCCTCCTCCCCCTCATGCTCTCTGTCTCTCATTCTCTCTGTCTCAAATAAATAAATAAAATCTTTTAAAAAAAAAGAAAGGTGAGGTTATATAGCAGTAAAAAAATATATATATATCTAATATATATATATATATCTGAAGCTTAACAAATGAAAGTTCATTTCTCATTCCCACAAGGGCCCTGTGGATCCCCATAACATCCCAAGGCCATTATCCTTTGTACAGCAACCCTGTGATCCAGGCTGCTTCCATCATTATCTCAACACAAGTCTTTGTTGTTGCCAAGTTAGGGAAAGAAGGAGATTAGAAAATCAAAGCAAAAGTATTATAGCTTGAAGATAAATGTGTCACTTCTATTCACCTTTCACTGATGAAGACTAGTTCTCGGCTCCAACTAACCTCTGGAGCAAGAAAATGTAGAAGAATAATGGAATATGTGGGGAGTATTATTTAAGGACCATCTCTGTCAGCCAATATCATTGTTCCCACTAATCTAGAAACAAATACACTCAACTGCTTTCCAAGTGAGATAACTCACAGGTCCAATCCAGTCTTTGCTTCCAGCTCACCCAGACCTCTGGCTGATAGGTGAGAATCTCTGTATCAGGTTCAGACGTCACTACTTTTGATTGAAACTTATAAACTAAAAAGACAAGTTAAGGGAGCCTCTTTGCACATGTACATACACATACATGAACACTCAATAATGAATAACAATAATAATATTAATAATGATAGTGGCAGAACCGAAACAGAATAGACACCGTTTAAGAAAGGACAAGACACAAAGCAGTCACTAGTCATAGATATTTGGTCCCTGTGAGCAGGCATTGTTAGTGGTCCTAAACTGGGGTTGGGGATTGAGGAATGTTTCTCCATCGGGTTTAGATTCTTTCTGGGAGCGTCCAGAGAGTCCATTGTTTTCTGTGCCTCCTAGCTTCATCTTTAAGGATGCTTTGCCTTTCCCATTATATTTATTCCCATCAGAAGTGGGTCTGGGGGAATATCCTCTACTTGGAGTCTGAGGAGCTTCCCCAGCCAGCTTCCTGTTCAAAGAAAGTTTGGGAACTTAGAGTCATTTCAAGTCTGTAAAAGTCTTTTTATTTGGGTGGGTGGGTGGGTGGGTGGGTGGGGGAGTCTAAACTCATAATTTCTTTACCAGTAGAACTTACAAATATCCAGTAGATTTTAATTCCAATCTTCTCCATGCATCTAGAACACACCCTGTTCTTTTCTATCTTGTACATTTCTACTCTTTCATTCCATTATTCATTCTCTGTATATAACAGGGTTACACAGAAGCTGTTTGAATTTCTGAGCAAAGCCACACTCTTAATCTGTTTTTTGTCTTGACTCATTTTACCAAATTATTGAGTGACACATTCTTAACTTTTTTGCTTTGAAGCAATTTAATCAGTTGGACATTTATTACCAGAAATGTATCTATAAAGACTTTTGCACTCATCACTTATTACGATCATGAAGTAATTGCTTTACCAGCACTGGAAGCCTCTGTATTAGAGTCTCACTACCTCTTCCACTTCTGCTTGCAAACTAGCCAATTCTCGTCTGAGTCCATTTATTTCTTACTATGCCTTGGCAAACAGAGTTAACAGCAAATCATACACAGTATTAACATCCCGCTTTCAAACCAGAGTCACAACTTTGTTAGGTACACGAGCTGCTGCTCACATCATCCCAATGTTTCGCAATTACATGAAAGGACTCTCTCTCTTTCAAAAGCCTCTATCAGTTCTCCCTCTGCTCACCCATCACTGAATCGGTGGGCTGATAATTAGGTTTTTTTAGACATTATCTCACTTTTGGTACCAATTTCTACAATAACCAACATCGGCTAGTTAAGACAGACACAATACATAGGATAGATTAGATAGGAACAAACAATGCCTACATCTCAGTGTTCAGTAAAGCAAAGGCTTATTTCTGCTTTATTCTGAATCCAGTACATATTTGAGCAATTCTTTGGGTATTGCTCTCCTTGAAGCAAGTCAGTAATCCATGCTGTTTCGATGTTTGGGGTCCACAATATAAGGACTACAAGGTACTCAACAGAGGAAGAGAGAGACTGAAAAGTGGTGCCTGAGATTTTCACAATTTTAGCCCAGAAATGAGTTGCATGATATATCTTCTCATATGTTATTCTCCAAAAGAGTCTTGTGGTTCAAAATAAGTACAAGAGTACACATAAATGTAGGGGAGAAAATGGACTACTGGTGAAATTTTGCACTTGGCCACAAGAGAGGGAACTACCCCACCCCACTGTGGAGAAATAACATTGTATTTACTTATTTTAAAATAGAAGTTTCTGGGCTGGGAGCACCTGGGTAGCTCAGTGGGTTACACGTCCAACTCTTGTTTTTGGCTCAGGTTGTGATCTCGGGGTTGTGAGACCGAACCCCGCATGTGGCTGCACCGCTGGGTATGGAACCTGCTTGGGATTCCCTCTCTCCCTTTCCCTCTGCCCTTCCCCCTGCTCATGCACTCTCTCTCTCTCTCTCAAATGAATAAGTAAATAAAATCTTCTAAAAAATAAATAATAAAATAGAAGTTTCTGTAGCTAACACTATCTCAAATGGAAAAAGAAAAAAAAAAAAACCCAGTGTATTCTAATGGTTAAGAGTGGGGTTTTTTTTGTTTTGTTTTGTTTTTAGACAATCCTCATTTATTAGCTCTGTGATTTTGGGCCTAGAGAGGTTAAATGAGATAATCTGTATAAAATACCAGATGTACTTCAGACACCTATGAAATAATTGATGATTATTAGCTTTAATTGGGAAACACTCTATTTGTGATTTTTCCACTTCCATACAAATAATATATATATATACACATATATACACACACAAAATATAGATATTTAATCTACAAGTTTCTGCTAATATTAAAAAATCACATTAATGGAACTTGCCAGAGATACCTAATTCTTCTGCTGCTAGAAAAAAATAAAGCCACACTTTTGCTTGAGAACTTCAAACTTAACCAGCTTTCCTAGAATTAATTTTAAAAGTGGTCTGAAAATTAGAACACATGACGTGACACTATTCTAAGTAAACTAATAAACTGAAGGAAGAGGATGGTCATGAAGAGGTAAAAGGGTTAGGAGAAGGACAGAGTAAATTTAATGACTGAAATATTTAATTTTGTTTTGGCCAAAGCCTAACTGCTGTTAATTAAAAGACACACTCGCCTCCACCATTTTATTTTAATACCTGTAATATTAATCTGCTTGATCTCTTTTCCTTGGAAACTGTTGACCAAATGATACAGATACAGAGAATTCTGCTCTAATCAGAGAAAATGAGTTTTGACTTTGAATCTGATCTCTAGTCTGGCTCTTTTATAGCCTTCTTAACTTCTAAAGAAACAGATCTCTTTAAAAACAGAACCTGCTAGAATGTAGACACGCCTGACATATTAAAACTCTGTTTGTTTGATCTTACCAAACAATTTGAATGCATATCAACAGAAAAGAAAGCTCACATCTGCCATAACAGGGATGTTTACGATCATTTTAATGATACCATTAGATGTTGCTCTTCAGGGCTCACTATTCCAGGCTGTTGTATAAAAACCATGTGAGATAAGTTTATCACCTGTGCACAATGGAAATAACCTCATTAAATGAATCAGGGTAAACACAGAGAGAAGATAGAACTCAATTCATTTCCTATGTTAAAGGATTTTCTTGTGGTAGAGGCTACCTTTACTCTACACCAGGACAACCCCCCCCGCCCCAAAAAACCTACCACCACCACCACCTCCAACAAAAAACAATGAACAGACTTTTCCTGATCTCAAAACATTTGAATTTCAATGTCTCTGGAAAAGCCTCTTAGTTGACAGGTGGTTCTTAGCTCATGTAAGAAACCTGAGCTTAAAAATCTTTTCCAAAACATTTACCTGGTTCTTAAGCTGTCTTGGATTTAGATGTTTTCAGGGAAGTTGGTAGTTAAGTAACCATAGCCCTACTGCTTCTATACTTCTCTTTAAAAAGGGGTGGAAATTGTTGTGTGCCTTTTGAAGACTAAAAGAATTAAAAGATAATTCCTCCTCAATCTGTACTGTTTTTAGCACATTTTCTTTCATGTTTTTAGGCCAAAGGTTGAGTGTACTGTCAATTATGCTTAAAACTATCATGGAAAGGATTCTAGAAAATTTCTTTGGTTTAATTTTCAATATCTTAATTTTATACAGCTACCTCTATTTCCAGATAACCAAACCATAGAATTCTTACCATTTCTTTACCAACTTTATATAACAATAGGAAATATGAAGTAAAACTGAATATTCTTTCATCTCTTCTCTATGGGCTGAAACTATACTAATCCCTAGGAATGGAGGCACAAATAAGAGAAACATACATAAGTTTCTGGTAGCCAGCAGGTTATTAGAGGGATATAGTATCTGAGGAACATTTAGCTTCTGATAAGAGGCCCAGGACTTTCCCTGAAGTGCCACTTTATCATCCTAAGAAAACTTCCCAATTTCTTCTCTTCTCCCAAGATGTATATAGAGACAAAGCTTCATTAATATGATTAAGAAAATAAAAGTGTGAAAGTTAATTGGAATATTTCCTTACTGTTAGGATCATGGGTAGCAATCTGAGGTACCAAAACCAAAAACATTCTTTTATAATTACAAAGGAACAAGTAACAAGGAACACTTTACAAAAAGGAGATATTATGAGGAGAAAGAAGTAAGACTCAGGCCCCCGATTCTATGTTTCACGTTGTGGGGATTAGACACATTGGTGGTGAAGTTCTCTGCAAAGAAAGCTAGTGTCTGTCAGACGCCAAATCAAGTGAAGAAAAAACATACTGCAGAAGTTTTCTTGATTAGATAAAAAAGGATCAAAGCTTATCTTGGCTTTGACTTTCCAGTTATGTTGGAAGTGCTCCACTCTGGTAGAAAATTGCTGAAGTGAATCTAATCTCTCTGTGTCTCTCCCCACGTGCCAATGTGATGTGCTCTCTGATTTCTCTATCCACTGTTTACAGAAGGAAGGCCTATTTTGCTAGTCTGAAGTATGTAATGATGCGCCCTGAGAGTGCATTTGGCCTTCCTGTCTATGCAGCTTTTATGGTTTCATTTCCCCCTTTTGATTTTCAAGTATGTAATTGTGTAACTCAACGGTGCACACCTGGCCTCTGAGTAGTCTAGCCCAGGCTGGTAAGAAAACAATTCACAAATCTCCAAAGTCTTGGCAACATTAATATGTCAAATTTAATAAAACTGTACAGAGATCCTAAACATACCTGCTGAATACAGATTGGAGATACCTTCCCTACGCATAACCTAAGATCCATTGTTTAGCTAAGTAATTCTACTTAGAAACTTTAGTCACCACGGTAAAGGAAAAAATTGTGCGTGCTTGAATGAAACTGTATTCCACCTATTTTCCTGTTGCCATATGCCAACAACACTATTTTAAAAAATGTTAATAAACTTGTACAGGATCAGGATGAAGGAATGTTTATGCTTTAAACAGAACTGATATAACTGTAGGCATATAAAAACTTTTAAACCAAAGGAGAGAGATGGAAAGAGAAAAAAAGAGGAAATACTTAAAATACATTCAAGGACACTCGGTAATTGATATAACCGGACACTGCCTATGCAAGGTGAGATGAAAAAGACACAGGTAATTTCCTAACCCTTTTTGTTCATCCTATTCTCTATGTTGACATATTAAACTCAGGTTATCACGATTATTTTGTACCAAAGTAACAGCCACAAGTATTATCTGCATAAAGCAAAATGTAAATAAATGTAACACTTACATAGGCTAGAGTGCTCCTGAGACATTTGACATTTACAAGGCCACGTTCAGCCACTGATTGTCTTGCAGTAACACTGAGACTGTACAGCTCCTTCCAGTCCCAACGCCATTGTGGTAGGAACCCTCCTGCACGTCTGACAGAACAAGATTTTTTTATTGATCCTTTTCTTTTTTTTTTTGTTAAGATTTTATTTATTTATTCATGAGAGACAGAGAGAGAGAGAGAGGCAGAGGGAGAAGCAGGTTCCCAAGGAGCAGGGAGCCCGATGCGGGACTCGATCCCAGGATGCTGGGATCATGACCTGAGCCGAAGGCAGACGCTTAACCATCTGAGCCACCCAGGCGCCCCTTATTGATACTTTTCATATATCGAGCTAACTGCAAAAAGCTGGTGGTATTCAAGAATTATTATCATTGTAACAGCTGGGAACCAACTGCTGGGTCAATTTCAGTGATGTTTGGAGTATTGACTCTTTTACTCCTAGAAATAAAAAATGGTCTTTCTGGTCACAAATACAGCTTGTAAGAATGCTCTCCAGTTTCTGTTGTTTTCTCCCTTTTCTCCCTGAGGTGCTACTTGACTCAGCACACGTGGCAGTTAAGATAACAATTAAGTAGATAGACATTCTAATGCAGAGGTATTGCATCATCGAAGGTTTCTCAGCCATCAGTGAGTGCCAAAATTTATCTTAAACAGAGCCACAAAAGTGGGTTGATGCCTGAGCTTCTAAAGGTGGTATTGTGTGTAAGAGGATGAAGAACCAGAAACCTGATTTTTAGATACTCCTGACTTTTAGACACTCTTGCGAAGACTTGGTGAAACTTTTGCTCAAACTGTTGTTTGAACCACTTTGGGATGGAGACGGTGTGCTAGCAGGGGCTGAACTGCTGGTGGGATGAGTAGTTAAAACTCAGAATGCTGGCCTGTGTATAGTCACTCTTTGAAGCCAGGCAATCTGCCTGTGGCTGGCAATCTGGCCTGAGAGTTCACCCTCATAGTTTGGAGCTTCACAGGGTTAGAAAAGCCAACTTCTGTTTGCCTACTCGAAGCTAGTCTTACTGGGAGATTCGGTAATGAGGTGCCTCAGACTCTTCCCAGCACCTCTCTTCAAGGGGACAAAACCCTCTAGTAGAAACTCAAGTGCAAGCTATGCCTACTCTATCATAGTTTCAAGATTATGTTTAAACAATTAATTTTGACCACAGTGACAGAAGCATGGAATTGATTAAAAGCAGACAGATTAGAACTAAAACTTGAGGGAAATACACCACTAATAAAATAATAATAATAATAAAATAATAATAAAATAATCTATCTGGCTTGGAAACATCTGTGGAAATCTCTGGACCTCCAAACTATCATCAAAGGGGAGAAGGATGCTAACACAGTGGTTCCTCCAGGAGGAACATCTTCCCCAACATTCAATTCAGGTGTGGATGGAAAGGAAAACAAAAAGAAAAGAAAAAAAAAAATAGATCTAAAGATTTTGGAACAGAAATGAGGACAGAGTGATTGGCTAATCAGGAAGCTTACTTCACTGCCAGGATAGGATTTCCTGCCTTTACTATCCAACAGGGTAAGACATATGATCTCAACAGCAACTGATGTGTTTCCAATTGTTCACATTTAATAAAATTTTTTAAGGAATCTCAATGCCCAAGGTCAAGAGTCCTATGCTCTACCGACTGAGCCAGTCTGGCATCCCCTCAATTGTTCACATTTAAAATGAATAATTAAGGTATCACATTTCTTCTCCACAATTGTCTGTTGTGTGTGTTAAAGGCAAATGCCTTCTGCTTTAACTCAGAATCTCTAGATCATGAGTAGTCACATCTAACCTGGCAGAGAGTAATGCAAAGCACTTGGGTATTATAGAAAAAGAGCCATGTGCAATAAATGGATGAGCCTTTGGGGTGGTTTCCTTTGTGAGGGAGGTGAATATCTCCCATGTAAAATGGGTATGGATGTTGAATAGCCATTGGTGGAACTACGATAGATACCATTAGTTTGCGTCCCACCTTCCAACCCCCAAATTCCTCCCCCTTGTCAACTCCCAAAAGAATCTCATTCTTCTAGTCTTTTTTGAAGCCAGAAATAGTCATGTGGCCCGTGTCTGACTAAAGCAACCTAAAAATAATTTTACTGGGGTCTTGTTTGAAAGACAATTTGCTGAAAAGAAATAGGCAGAAGAAAATAACTGGCTGGTAACACTCCTTGCCCTTTGTTTCTGCCTTGCAACTGTGATTCCTTGAGCTATGGAAACCATCTGTAGCCAAGACACAAGAATAATTAGGACAAATAATCAACATACTAAGAATCAGAAAATAGTTTTGTTTATAGTATTATTTACTTGCTGGATGATCCATGAAACACGGTATCTACCTCTAGGCATCTTTTCAAATAAACAAATGCCATTATATTATGAAAACAGTGTTGATCCTTTTTTTTTTTTTCATTCCTTATGGTTTTTTGTTGTTTAAAACATTTTTAACTGATTAAGTAGTGAGAGATTATTAACTCAGTCTTACCCCTATATGTAATGCAATTTGGGAAATCAGGAATTTCTAGACTGTTTCATGTTAAGAAAGATTTTAATATGGAATCAACAGGTCACAGCACTCTGTGCATTTATTTGCCAATCTTTAATGTAAAGTTCAGGTAAAACTGGGTTGTTATTTCTGTGTTATAATTCATAGGATACCAGTTTTCTATAGAATTCTAGAAGCTGACTTCATGAATATGTTACATCAACATTAATTTGTCTTTTGCATCAGTTCTAACAAAGGGCTCAGAATCAGTACGAAAGCTGACAGGTGACTGAAGCAACAAATAAAAAACTTAAAAACTAAAACCTACACCTTTAAAATACAGAAAAGCAACATTCACATATAATAAAAGAAAGCATACGTAATCAGAGTTTTGAAAAGAGCACAGATAGAATTTTTATTGGCAGCAATTAGCAGACAAAACTGCAAATGGATCTCTCAATGCAAACAAATGAAAGTATATAAAATATAACAAGTATCTTTTTAAATGTCTTTTGATGGTAAAGTAAATGTAAAAATCTATAGAGGCTCAAAAAACAATAAAAGTGGAATCCTAGGACGTAGGTGCACTTAAATGCCAGTTTTTAACATTACAATGATGCACCAAATCCAGGGGATTTTAAGTGTCCATTTTGATGGCTGTTCAGGGTACACAAGATGCAAGACAAAGCCTTAGGTATGCCTTAAAGTACAGTAAATGGTGGGAGATTGCTCTAGAAACCGAGGTTCCTGAGAGATGGCACCTGCAATAAACCCACAGCAAAAGGGACAGTAAATAAACTTCCTCATGTCCCTGGTGTTGTGTGAAGGGGAAAAATGTCCTTTGAGAATTCATAACCATAATCTGGTCTTCATGTAGATTTTCTCCTCAACTTTACACAATTTATTTGGTGGGGTGAACCCCCAAGCAACTGACAGAGGTAAATGCAAAACCTACACTAAAGAATCTTAATTCCAATTCAGAACTCACAGACACAAATAAAAGCCAAGGGGAGAAATGTACCTACAAGTGAAAACTAGTACAAGTATACTTGCGGAGATACCATGTATTAGATGTATAAGACAGAAATTTAAACAAGCATATTTTATAAATTTCAGGGGAAAAATGTAAGTTTGAAAATTTGAGTGAGCATCAAGAGACTTTATGTCTGGAAATTTAAAAAAGAATCTAATCAAAGTTTTAGAGATGAAGAAAGTAAAGTGAAAATTTCAGCACATCCAGGTGGAAGGAAGAACTGGAAAATAAAACTAAAGAAAATATTGATGAGGCAGTCAAGAGTTAAAATATCAACCAGTGGTATGAGACATAGAAGATGAATTGAAGAAGGCTGATACATGTCTAACTGAAATTCCAGAGTAAAAAGAAAAATAGGTAAAAGGCAATATTTGAAAAGAAAAATCAATATAATCATGAATTTTTAGATATAATTATGAAGTTATAAATGTAAATCTATAAATGAAAGACATCCAACTTTTTATTCTGGAAGAGTAAGAAATTACAAACAGGGTTAATGAAAAAAGCTTATGAGAAAGATACAGCAATACAAGGTATAGTAGTCCTAGACTAGTAATTATAATCATATAAAACAGTAATAGAACCTTAAGGACAAAAACAAAATTAGAAATGGCAAGAGAAAAAAGATAGACCCTTTGTAAAGGAATGGCAATAGACTGGCATCTCAACAGCAACAATGGAAGTTGGAGGCACTGTCCTAATATTTTCAATATTGAAAGAAAATAACTGTTTGACTTAAAATTCTATACCTAGAACTACATTCCTTCAAGAAGCAGGTGAAAAAAAAGTTGTTTTCAGGAGAACAAAATGTGAAGAAATTAACCTACCAACTGAATCTCATTAAGCAAACTTTCAAAGGCTGAAGAATACGTAGCTAGAAAGCATTCCTGGTTGAATGTTTGACATGTAAGAAGAAATCATAAAAACATAATAAAAGTTTTATTTCTCTCTTTTCTATCTGTATATTCTTTATTTTATTTTCTTGCCTTAGAGAGGTTATCTGGGACCCACACTTTAATCCTCTGTTTCCTTATCAAGGCATTATTTACTTCATCAGGTATGAAATAAGGTCAAAATTCTTAGCAGGATACTAGTAGTTAATAAATAAGTAGCATATGTTAATTTTTGATCATGCCTTCATTGATGATTTTGATGATGCCTTTATATCATTGTCCAACATAAGGTAACAAAAGGTGTAGGATTTCATGTTGTGTGTCCAGTTAGTTGTATAAATGACAACATGACATATATATTCTTTTGCAAAAAAAAAAAAAAAAAAACCACACACACACACACAAATATGGTTATTGTTTGAGATTTCAAAATCTTGATTTACATTTCCAAGTTCGTAATGAAAGTTTTTAAAGGCATACTAAAACACCAGGCCAGAAATTCAAAATGATGCAAAGCCACAGCATTCCTATATGATTGTAATATCAAATAATAATCTACCTTTATCTTGTTACTTGAATTGTCTAGTTCCAATTAAATGTGTAGTATACAGAAAAATGAAGTGTGTGAAAAGTATAAGTCAACTGCTCAATAAACATTTATTGGGAGTTTCTTTTGCATTGAAACTTCTAGCATTTTTCTGAAATTACTCTGTAATTTTGCCAGAGTACTCTCCATGAATTTCTTTCCTTTTTATTTCATAGGTACCGTGGGCATAGCATGCCTCTGACACATAATGTGGCATTGTGGAGAGGAGTCAGACAAAACCCTCTAGGTGAGTAACGTTGAGAAAGTCCTTATGGAGTTTCATTTCCTTATATGTAAATCTACATATTGGACTGATAGGCTGTCTCTGGTAGAGTGGCACTTAGCCCATGAGGTTTTGTGATAATTAAGTGAGATAAATCATGCAAAGCTTATGAAACTGGGCATGACATATGGTAAACAAAACGATTGTTCCCTCTTTGCGTTTTTGTATGCCAAACACTATGCTAGCTGACTCATGTCTTATTCAATTTACTTTTTCAGATGACTAAGTCAGTTATTTGGAAAGTAAAAATGAGCAAACTAACAAAACAACGAAAAGACATGGTTGACTGCAAATTCATTTTCAATTCCTGTCTCTCGACTTTCAAGCACGTTTAACCCAGCCACTTCCTCACTTTCCTATCTATCCAGTCTTTTAGGCTTTCATCCCATCCCTCCTTATTGAAAGTAATAATAGCTACTATTTATTATGTGTCTGCCATGTCCCAGAACCTATAACAAGAGCTTTATACTGTTTCATTTAACATAAATAAATCTGGTACCTTTTTCTCACTTTTTGTCCTGATTAATATCACTATGGCCTATGACATTTCTGACGACTCACTTCTTGGAAAAGTGTTTTCTCTCTATTTCAGAGGCACCACACATTTCAGGCACATCTCCCTCCTTTCTCAGTTCCTTACTTTAAAATCACAGTTGCATGACAGTCCAATGAACTGTTTTACTCCTGCATCCCTCTAAATTCTGTCACACTGGGTCTGCCACGCTACACAAATCCCAATGGCACCTTTCACATCAGACCTTTTCATGTTACTTCCTTGGCATTTTACAACTGTTCCAACTATTTTTCTTCTTATTAAAGATTTATTTACTTATTTTTAGAGAGAGAGAGAGAGAGCGCATAAGCAGAAGTAGAGGGAGAGAGAATCTCAAGACTTCCTGCTGAGCCTGGAGCCTGACACCTGCTAGATCTCACAAACCCCTGAGATCACGACCTGAGATGAAACCAAGAGTCGGACCCTTAACCAACTGCACCACCCAAGCGTCCCAGGTCCAAATGTTTTTAAATCAAAACTTGAGGGGTAGTAATTGTGGCATTATTAACATTCAACTTAGCATTTACTTGAAATTCATGGTCAGAAGATTGTTCTCTTCCCTGGAACTCATTTACTTACCCATGGATAGAAAACACCTATTGTTTAAATTCTTCTTGAATTAGGACAAAAAAATCTATTTTTGTGTGTGCTGGATTTAACTGTTCCCAAATGAGAAAAATAAGGCAAATATGTTTTCTGAATCACTGGCATTCTTGGACCAAATAAGTTAGGTGAAAAAAATTATAAAATGGAATATAATTTGTGGAAACTGGTATCTTTGAAAAAATTAATTTAGAGAGAAACTACTGTAATTATGTAAGAATTTTATTTCTCAGAGAATCATGCACTGGATCCCAAGTTTCTTTGGTTATAAGGTATAAAATACAGGAGTTTTAATATCATTAAAGAAATATAAATATACTTTTCTCTCAAAATTTTTTTTATGTTTGGAAAGAATAATACAGATCACATTAGGGAGTAACATTAATTATATAATAAATTGATTTTAAAGATAATTTTCACCTGGGAAATCCAAAATAAATGAATACAGTGGCTGTTAAATACTACTTTAGCCTTTCACAAGAATCAGTAACAACAAAACTAATGTTATCTTTTTTGTATTATATGACCAGTTGTTTGCTATTTAAAGGAAAACACAAATTCACATGAATCATTATATTTTTATATCCTAATGCACGTGCATATTATATATTATATGTGTGTGCATGTGTATATACATATAACTATACACACCATATTTTTTCTTTACAAGCAGTGATTGTAGTTATTCATCAGAGGGCATTTTTCTTTTATAATTTTCAAGATAAAAGGCATTCTTTTAATGTCAACCAGTGCCTATATGGTAATGTATTATGCTGTTAAGCAAGCAACCTGGATTTAATTCCCAGCCCAGATTGCATACTCCCCAGGCTACTTTGTTCAACACCTGTAAAGAAGAAAATAACTAATGCTACATGAAAGCACCAATTTTAGTTTTAAGGAGGGGTGCTGGTTTCCAATAAAGGAATAAAGTGTTATTTTGCTTTGTTTTCTGCTGGAAATGTAGTAGTTGTGGCTTTTCAGCAGGAGATATAAAGCCACCCTACAAAGGGTTCCCTTCCCAGTGTATCCATTGCTCTGTGTACTAGCACATGTTTTTCTCATAAAGGGAAGAAAAATGCAGGTATTAGAGTTTCTAATTATATGTTTCTACAAACTGAATTAACACGGAAATGGCAAATTGCTTGGGGGAGCATTTAACCCCATGCCTTTAAAGCATTCAAAAGTATTTGTTTCTTCACACTTGTCTCTTAAAAGCCATTTGACTATTTTCCCAGGATATCTGCACCTAAAAAAATAGCTTTATATTGACACGGTGGCAACTACTAGATGGAATTTCTCCTAGCTTTTCTTAGAGGGTATAACTTTTCATGGCTCCCAAATCTTAAGATTTAAGAGAAGGTTATAGACTTGAAGTAAGTCAGTGTATGAAAAAATGTTTGCATTCATGTGCATTTGTGTGTGTCTGTGTAAGTGTGTGTTTCGGAGAAAAAATTAATTGTATCTCAGAAACATCAGTAGAGGTGTAGAGACAGCTATCTTCCCTATGTGATACTTGATCTCTGGAATAGGAATAGGAATGGGGGAAAAAATGGTAGGGGCCTACTTGGATTTTTTTATAATATTGTAAGGTGATTGTGGGTATGCACTTCTATTTTAACAACTAAACATATTTAAGGGATAAAGCACAAAGCACTGTTACTGGAGCATAAACTTGAGTGGGATGTAATCAGACATCTAATCGTCAGAAATAATTTATCTTGCAGGGATATTAGAATGTTAGTTCTCCCTTGCTCCCTAATTACTATGAATCATTGACTCTCAGTTCTGTTATTTCCATTATGGTGCTTCCAAAATACAGCCAAATTGGTCTTTTGTATTAAGCCTATTTGAAAAAATAGACTACTAACATTAACAGTATTTCTTAAGATATTGACATGTGTGTATGATATATTCTTGATTCTACTTTTATAACAAAACAGGTGGGAAAAGTAAATGGGCTCAAATTTTTTAAACTTCTTACATTTTAAAGGATATGTAAAAATTCTATTGAAAAATCTTAAGTTTTTTCCTATAGATATTGAGAAATTTTCTGATTTTTGTGTGTGTGTGTGTGTGCAAACAACAAAGAGCTGGATTAAGAAAGACAGTATTTTAGATTCAGGTTTGTTTTCTTCCTTCTTTCAACAAAAGGTCATGGACCACCTGTAAATGGGATCTTGATGGATTCAGTAACATCTGTGAAATTGAATCCTAGCAATATAATAGATTCTATAAAATAGGCACCTTGTATCTCTCTCCCCATTTCTCCATTCTCTTGTGGTTCTTCCCTAAGTCAAATATGTGCTTATTTTTAAAATGCATGATTTCTATAAAGTTCAACAACATTTCTTGTCTTCTTTCTTAAGAAACCCATTGTGACTTTTCTTACTGTGCTGGGCAAACTTTGAACTCCTAAATGCTATTTATCATCACTCAGAACATATGCCTCGATAAGGCTACAAAGCAAAGTAATGGCTTGAAAAGCCTATTGATGAAAAGGTTGGTGGGGAGGGGTAGTGCTAACCACATACATGGATCATGCAAGAGGCTACAGGAGGTCACAGGTTTTCAAGGAGTAAGGATCAAGTAGGGTCAGACTGGTTACAGCCAATTGCACAACCACATTCTTCTCCATTCATCCCCAGCTGAATCCCTAATTATGACTTACACAATCAGTGCCAAAGCACTAAAGAGTACAACCGTATTGTTCCATGGTGAGTGCTTAGGAGAAAAGCTGGAATTTGATACTTAGTCACAGTTTGCAAACAATGTGGTTGAACCACCTGAGGGGTCACATTTTTACATTCTGAGGCAATTTATTAGTAATGGTACCTGTCAGTCAGAAATCCCCCCAAAGCTCTTTCATTACTAGACACGACTTTGATATAGAAATGGTTCAAAGTAAGAGGCAAATAAAACAAGAGCTAGATCATTTACAAAGAAACACCAGCATATTCCCTTTAGCCTTTCCCCATGAGCCATCTTTGTAGTTGCACTCTAAGTGGTGTAAAGATTAGACTGGATGAGTTATTTTAAAAGCAAGCCTTTTTATTTGTCTATGAAGGATTTTTAAAGTTCCTAAACTATTTCCATGACTTCCATTTTAACTCAAAATATAAACAGAAGCAAACCCTATGGTTGAGATACTTTATGCAATGACACTTCCTCAGGCTATAGTGCTCCAGAGAGGAATGATTCAAAGTTTAGGAAGCTTGTTTAAATTTAAAAACAGTGTTCTGCGTAAAGATGTTATACACCTTTCTCCCAACACACACACACACACACACACAAAAGCACGTGCAGTTACATTTTCAGTGCACAAAGCAAACTTCCATTTCTGACTATCAAGTACTTTTTTTTTTCAAGACAAATATAAAGAATTAATAAAAAAACTGCTTTTCTAACCTCCAAAGGAAATACCACGTTTTACAAATGTGAAATATTTTAATAATTCTCATTTATTTAATTTTCTATACATGCTCCTGAAATCATTACTCTTTGTTTTAAAGATTTATTTATTTGAGAGAGAGTGTGGGTGGGGGAGAGGGAGAGAGAGAATCATAAGCAGATTCTCTGCTAAGCATGGAGCTCCACATGGGGCTTGATCTCATGACCCTGAGATCATGACCTGAGCTGAAATCAAGAGTTGGACACTTAACCAACTGAGCCACCCAGGTGCCCTTGAAATCATTACTCTTATATTTCTTTCTCACTACTACTGACTTCCACTTAGGAACTTATTGTTTATACCTGCCACATTTATGACATCACAGAATGTATAACCATATATGTAGAGTAATGTTGCCATTGCCACATCTTCTCTAAATGAAATTTTTAAGAATAAAGTCTTCTCTAAAGATTTTATGTGGGCCATTTAAAAAAAAGGAACAAAGGATTTAAGGTAAGTAACCGAACACACAGTAGAAAGCAAATCCATCAAATGAAATAGTGCATGTAGGGAAGAAAGATCTGAAAGCAGCCTAGATTTTATTCCATCTATTCCTTTGTTTTATATTAGTTATTTAAAAAAATTAAACATACAAAATCACATGATGGTTAAGACAATGTAGTGCAGTAAAAATAACATTTTTTTTGTATTTATTTATTTATTTTTAAGATTTTATTTATTTATTTGAGAGAGAGAATGAGAGAGAGCACATGAGAAGGGGGAGGGTCAGAGGGAGAAGCAGACTCCCTGCCTAGCAGGGAGCCCGATGCGGGACTCGATCCCGGGACTCCAGGATCATGACCTGAGCCGAAGGCAGTCGCTTAACCAACTGAGCCACCCAGGCACCCAATAATTAACATTTAAAAATCATTGTTACATGCTAGTAAATATGATCTATGCTTTACATGTAATATCTCAATTCTCAAAACAGTCTTATGAAGTAGGTATTATATATTTTTTTTAAGATTTTATTTACTTATTTAACAGAGAGAGAGGGGGAGACAGCAAGAGAGGGAACAAAAGGAGGGGGAGCAGCAGAGGGAGAGGGAGAAGTAGGCTGCCCGCCGAGCAGGGAGCCCAATGTGGAGCTCGATCCCAGGACCCTGGGGTCACGACCTGAGCCAAAGGCAGATGCTTAACGACTGAGCCACCCAGGCGTCCCTGGAGTAGTTATTATTATTCCAATTATAGCAGATGGGGAAAATTAGGCTTAAGGTCACACACACTGCTTCATTATAAACTCTTGATAGCTTTATCAAATGATACTTTATTGAGCCTTATAATCATATTTATGGCTTAGCCCCTGCATTATTAGCCCATTTAAAAAAATAGGTTTATAGGGGCGCCTGGGTGGCTCAGTTGGTTAAGCAACTGCCTTCGGCTCAGGTCATGATCCTGGAGTCCCGGGATCGAGTCCCGCATCGGGCTCCCTGCTCAGCAGGGAGTCTGCTTCTCCCTCTGACCCTCCCCCCTCTCGTGTGCTCTCTCTCTCTCTCTCAAAATAAATGAATAAATAAAATCTTTTAAAAAAATAAAAAAATAAAAACAGGTTTATAATCAAATGTTCACCATTCTTTGAAATTTGAAAGATTAGTACATGTATATGAACATCTGTACATTTATCTCTTGACTCCAATCCTGAGCTCCTTTAACCATTTCTAGCACACATACACACTGATGTTTTAAAATAAAATAATTAATTCTGCAAATACCAGTGTAATAACTGGTCCAAGCAAGAATCCTCAGAACATGCTAAGTCATTGGCTAAAATATTGTTGAGGAATAGGATCTTTATATAGTCCCAAAATAACACGCACAGATAGCTTGATAAATATGTGCAATAAAATGTAATTTTACAATGGAGAAATCCCATTAACCAAATTACTAGTTAACCATCAACCATGGTTACCCGGTGAAATCCTGGAAATCATTTTAACCACATTATTAAACTTAGCATATTAAAAAAAAAAGGTCCATTGCCATTATGTGAGTTTCATATAATAGGAAGTATACAGTATCACCTACAATATTCTTGTCAAAATTGTTTAACCTGATTTTAATCATGACTAAACATTCAGACAAATCTTTTGGGTGGAACATTCTAGAACATAATTATCTTGCATTCTTAAAAGAAAAATAAAGGTCAATATCATAAAAAACAAAACAAAATAAGGTGAAATGGAGGGACTGTTCTTCCACATTAAAGGAAACTAGAGGGGCATGTAAAATAATTTCAATACAGTATACTTAACTAAACCCTGAGTCAAAATAATCAAACAAATAAAGAACTATAAAGAATACTCTTGAAACACCTGGGGAAATTTGAATAAGGACTTATGTCAGAGAAGATTACTATTAAAGTATAATTTTTAAGTTAAAAACATGACACAAATATAAATATATATGTCAAAGATTTTATCTAGCTCATCAATTAGTGAGGAACCAGTAAACTCTTAAAGTTAGGCCACAGATTATATGAGGAGCTAAGTTTCTATAGGCAAAATAATGAAAGATTATTAAGATCACATTGCTGGGTTAGATACAAAACGAGGGCAATGAATTATAGGTGTCACGGTTATCTTTTTCAATAGACAGAAGTCATACGCATCTGTACAAAAATCTATAAGTTAACTTATTCTATTTTATAAAGCATAGGTGGTATAAAATAGATCAGCTGATAGAAAATTTACCATTTCGTACTACTGAGTATACCAAAGGAAACTCAGCAATCTCTTTTGTCTGTTAACAAGTTTCAGACTTTTTTTGACATTGTGAAATCAAATTTAAGGTTCTTGAGTGTGATAAAAAATTGCTATTTAAGTGGAAAATATCCTACCTTTGAGAATATACATGCTGATATATTTTAGGATTGTGTTTCAAAATGTCTACAATTACTTTCAAGTGATTCAGAGAAAAATACTGCTTGGCAATGGCTGAAAGCCAATGTGGCAAAATGGTTAATACCCGATAAATCTAGCTGATATGTTATGTAGGTGCTAATTTTCATTATTTTCTAACTTCTCTGTAGGTTGGCATTTTTAAAAATAAATGTTTGCAGACATGAAGAATGAAATATTTGGCTTGTTTTGGCATTTTTCTTATTTAAATTTTAAGATGAGATCAATTTGCTTGTATACGTGTCCTGGTTTTCTAGTCATTGAAGGCAGTATAATTTGGAGCGTAGGCTCTCAAGTTCTCAAGTGAGAGTTTTTTTTTTAGCAGGTTTTAAACATCAAAATTGCTACTTACAAGCTGGGTATATGTAAATATATACTGTGCTGACTTTTCTCACCTTTATGATAGAGATGTGGCATCCAAATTACCTAGCATATATTTAATACTCAACATATGCCATCTAATTTAATTTCATATTCTATATTTTACATCTTATATCTTTAGTAATTATACCAGTGGTCTTCATTTGGTTAACTAAAGTAGGATTTCTTTAAAGCATAATGTGGTCCTAATTCCACAAGACCTCAAAAGTACGTCCATGTAAACTAGACTTGCTTGTGCTGACTTAGGAAAATCTTTGATATCTTTTGTAATTGGCCGGACATTTATGAGCTCTTTTTATTCATGGTTACCCTTTGCCAGTCAGCATTTCTAAAAGGAAGTTATAGTCACATGCATTTACTCTGTAAATGTGAAGATCTGAAGTTGAAAAAAATCTGTCAAACATGGAACTTTGGGTTTAAAATAAGACAGGAGCTATCTCAATTGGACTAATAACCTTCAGTTCGATACCAGATTGGAGAAATTATAGGAACCAGAGATTCAGAAAAATGCAATGTTCTTAAGATTTTTTCCCTTTTCTTTGAAAATGGACAGGTATAATTTAAAACAATATTTGGAAAAATGGCTTCAGAGTAAAAACAAACTTTCACAGGGGAACATGATGCAGAGGCTTGTTCAACTATTTTTAATCAACATGGAGCCACAGCTCTAATATAACAGACTAATTAGAAGAAAGATTCTGTTCCAAGGAGAAATAAAATTCAGTTCCTGGCTTTTTCATTAAGGATCCCATGGTACCTGCAATTTTTAAGGCACAATCCTTTGAAAAACCCTAATTTGCTTGATTACTGTAACTGCCTAAAGTACTTTCACATTTAGGCTTTGTGCTGAATTTCTTTTAAATTTGGCTGTTTTATAAATAGATATTTAATTCTGGCTCAGAGAAACTCCACTCCCACCGTGAATAAAAAGTACTGTACTTACACTGTGATTTAGTAGTGCTCTTCTTTATTGCAGATAAACAGTTCAAACCTGTTTCAGATGCTCTGTACTCATTGCAAGACTCACTACAAACTATAAATTTATGATAAATATAGATAGCTATGATGTTGTTTGATCTAGAATTCATAAGGTGATGAAAACCTTTTGGATTTTTAAACTGATGAATATTATTGGATAAAATGTTTACTTACATAACAGAAGACAGGAATATTCACTTGAAAGTTCCTAAAAAAATAAAGAGATACAGATGGGTTATAAATTTAGTTCTTTCCATCAAAAATTCTATGACTAGTTTATGTTTCCTTTACAAAATTTTATTTTATTTCAACTATAAACTTAATCTCACAAAAATTTCTGTTCAAAAATTTTAACTGTATAGTCATTTAACTTAATACCCTGGAAAAACATTTTTATTGCTTACATTTAAACAATGTCAATTATAGTAACAAGTTACTAATTTAAAAAATAACATGGTTTTTCAATTTTTCATTCTATATTGGTGTTAATAATCAGTAATTCCCAGGCATCAACTTAGATGTGAGGAATATAATAACTTGATTCAAATTAGTTTATAGGTAAAAACATTGAAATAGTTACTGAAATTTTGATTTGTAACTCCACTTTTTACTATTCTATGATTTAAAAGACAAATGCATAAAAATAATTATAAAGCTATTATTGGGCATGCAATATATAAATTTATAGTTTGTGCCACCAAAATAAAAGGGAGGAGCAGAACCATACAGGAGCAGAGTTCTGTATGCTAATTTGGTATCAATGAAAACTATACTGTTATAAACTTAGGATATTCATTATAATCTCTATGGTATGCAGAGAAATAGAAATCTAAAGAGACTGCATACAAACCCAGTCAGTCTAAATCCCAGTCTGTGCTCTTAACCACACTATGCTACCTCTCATTGCAAGAAGGGATTTGAAATATTCACTCATTCACTGAGAAAAGATGTGTATTGACCATCTAATGAAAACTAGTTTAACAGATTCTGATATTACACCGCTGAATAAAATATTAAACCTGCCTTCCAGTAGATTATAGTAATCATTGCAACATTTCAATTCATTATAACATAATACACACATCTGTAAAAAACAAAACTCTTTCGAATAAGTCCAGGATGAAAGGAGCCATGTCTGTGGTCTCAGTGCTATAAGAGTACTATGGAAAGACTCAAAGGTATTGGACTTGGAAATGAATTTGTCACTATGTGGTCTCTGACACATCCTCAAACACACTTCCTATCCATCTTCCTCCATAACCACCTTGATTTCTTTGCTGTTTCTTAAAAACTCCAAGCATATTTCTGCTTAAGGCCTTTGTATTTGCTATTCTTTCAGCATAAATACAATCCCTGAATGTAACCTTGAATCTCCCTACCTCATGGAGGTCACTTTGCTGAAGAGTTGTTCTTTAGCCACACTGTAAAAAAGAATTACATTCCTCCCCAGAGATTTCCTACTTCAATTTCTTTCTTATACCTTTACTTTTTGTCATAGCAGTTTAAATATTTGTAGGTCTATCTATTTACCTACCTATCCAACCATCCATCATCCATCTATGTTCAATGTCTTTGTTTCCGCAAATGAATATAAGCTCTTTGAGAGGAAACGTTTTGTTTTGTTTACTACTGTATATTTAGTTCCTAAAAAATATCAGGTTCATGACTGGCCTTCGCTAACTATTTTATGATTGATCTGGTCAATGGACCACAACAAATATTATGTAATTTTTATTACATCTAAGAAATGAGCAAATAAGCCTAACACTGCCCTAATTATGTAGTTATAAAATTACGAAAGACTTAAATATTCAATCAGCTATTCTGCCTTTTTGTAAAGCACATTTTTTTTTGTGTGTGTGTGTGTGTGTGTATGTTATTTTTACAATTTAAAAGAAGAAAATTCTCACAACACTACTTAGTCTCTTCTCTGGATGTAACTCATAAAATCATAGGATTCTTACAAATCTAATTTAAATATCTCCTAATGAGCTCTAACATTATTTCCCTTCTTGACTATTAGTAGAGAGAAGCTTAAAACATTATACTCATTGTATTAGCTTTTGATATTTAAACTTAATACCTTCTAGTGAACTAATCTACCTTTTTAGATAAATACTTCTAAATGCTTTAAAATAATTAAAAGGGAATTCTGACATATATATTATCCAAACAACATAGTTAACGAAAAAACATACTTTCCAAGCAAGGAGACATTTTGTGTAAGAACTATGAAACTCTTTTTTTTTTTTTTATTATGTTATGTTAATCACATACATCATTAGTTTTTGATGTAGTGTTCCATGATTCATTGTTTGCATATAACACCCAGTGCTCCATTCAATACATGCCCTCCTTAATACCCATCACCAGGCTAACCCATCCCCCTACCTCCCTCCCCTCTAGAACCCTCAGTTTGTTTCTCAGAGTCCATAGCTCTCATGGTTCATCTCCCCCTCCAATTTTCCACCCTCTTCATTTTTCCCTTCCTACTATCTTCTTTTTTTTTTTTTTTAACATATATTATTTGTTTCAGAGGTACAGGTCTGTGATTCAACAGTTGTGAACTCTTATATAATGCTAAAAGAACAGATAGTAAATTTTCTAGACAAACATGATTGTTTAAGAATAAAGATAGCTAAAATTTCATAGAATGGACAAATTTTTAAATGATTACAAATTCCATTTGTCCTTGTAAAGATATAAAAGTGATCAGTTTCGGCATGTGTTTTTCAAATTAGGTAGATTATAATTATTCAATCAGACTGATGTGAAAAATAAGGAATTCTAACCTTTCCTATGTAACAAGTAATCTGGCCCTGTATTTGATGATTTATTAAACAAATAGGGTTCATGGGATGGATACATGAGAAACAGATTGGCTGGGAGGCCAAGTGTTGGGGGATGATGCAGGTTCAAGGTAGAAATCATTTGTCTCAAAGACTTTCAAATTTTCTTCCCTACCCACACATACACAGAAGAGGGTGAGAGTGTGCGTGTGTGTATGTGCACACGTGTGTGTTTTACTGTGCTAAAGTCAATATTTAGTTTTGGCAAAGAAATAAACAACTAAGTTGTATAATATTTTCAAGATCTTTATGCTGTATGAGGCTTTATAAGCCTTAAATATTTCAAATATGATTCACTATCATTATCCCAGAGTCAAATGATATAATGGAATTTAACATTAATAGCACTAGGCACAGCTATTTAGAGAAATAATTTCTTTTAACTATCTAGCTGCCCTAAGTATTTTACACAAAGGATAGCCCTAATTAGAGGACAGTTGGGGAAAATACATGTTTTTTAATGATTTCAAGTTTGTGTGTGGAGGAAAACTAAGTGTATTTAAACTTGCCTTTTCTGCCCATGACCACTTGAGAGGAAATCTAGTTTCCGTAATTATGATTCACTGACACCTGAGTCATCAAATGATGTTTTATGTCCTGTTTGATGTTCATGGAGTCTTATGGGTCTGGCTTTTAAAGGTTTTCTTCTTTGAACTAAGAGGTCATATTTTGCCAAGTTTAAAATCTAACTAGTCTTCATAAAGCTTACGCTCCTTTTCGAGTCAGCAATCATTGAATTTGAATGGAATTCAATGAAGAAAGCACTTTGTTCTTATTTACTTAGGCTAATGGGTAGAAGAAAAATGGAATATGTTCCAAAGAAGTCACAAAAAATAAAAAGCAGAGCTTGAATGCCAAGGCTACCTAAATTTGATGATAGAAACATAATAAAACCAGCCTAAAAATTTAATTTACAATATCGAGTAATAGATGAAGCCAGCTTCTGTAATTAATAACAGAAGGGAATGTGGTAAAATTCAATTTAAGCAGAATTCATTGATATAAAGATTTAAAGACTTAAGTACTCTGCCTTCAAAGGGCTTCCAGTTGAGCAGGAGAGAAATCTACATAAGGAAACACTTATAATACATCATAATAGGTAAACTGATAGAACTACTTGCAGAATGACACAGAGGAGAAAGTAATGGCCTCTCCCTGGAGAAGTCAGAGCAGATTATACAAGATGACGTATAGCTGTAATTGCACACTGAACAGTGAATAGTTTTCTAAGTAGAGAAAGGAGCGAGATTCCTAGGTGCTGTGTAAGTAAGTGTGGACAAAGCTTAGTAATGATGGGAGCCATTGAACGTTTTAACACAGAAGTGACAAGATATCCTGGTTAGTACTTGGTTGGGAGAAGTGACAAGATATGTGTTTTAGTAATCGATCAGAGTGTAAATTGTTTTAGAATGCTTCTCTTATGCAAATGGCGCAAAAATTAATACATTCATGACTGAACTTAAGCCATAGTTTCCTTTACCTACTTATCCTATGTTCTTTTGAGGGGATGAACATTAAATTGTTTGTATGTGGAAACAATGGAAAATTACTTATTCTGAAAGAGAAAATTGTTTATTTATCCAAAAGTCTTTTCATTTGACTTCTCCAAACAGTTTTAAACTGTCTTTATGCTGGGTAAGTACCAGTAATTCAATTTCATGACAGGAACCCAGACAAAGCAGAATCCCTGTGACTGTCATCTAAAACAGCTTCTCAGTTCTATGTGCTTTTATTTATCATCCTTCAGAATAAAAGATCACAAGAGGTTTTACAATAGGCTCTCTGGATGGTTGAGGTGATTCCCAAAGGGACCAAACAAAGAGTGATATATGGTAAGTCAAAGGAAAGTAAGCTTTAGTGGCCAATCTTTCCTGGAAGACCAGCTGCAATAAAAAAGGAATAACAGGATGAACTGAAGTAGACAGAAGTGGTAGGTGGGATTTTGTGTCATTTGAGCTAGTAATTACATTTTATTGCTAGTATTCAAAGTAACTCCCTACTTTGGCCATTCTCCTTTGCATGTTTCTTTCAAGTTTGCAGTCTATTACTTAAACTGATATCGTAATTAAGATAGTCTTATGTAATATGCTCCCAAGACCAGAGACTGTTTTTCCTTTTCAATGGTAGAACACATTTCATTTAAAAATTTTACAAATTTAATTTCAAAATTAATCTGATGCTTTTATAGCACTAATTTTCTATTTCTAGCTCTGATATATATATTTTTTTAATAAAAGAGGAAAGCTGCTTTAAAGAAAAGCATTAAAAAAAGTTTTTTCTTTACAGTGGATGTTACATTATGATACATGAGAACAAAGTATTCCAGATAGACAATATTTTCAAAAGAGGAATGCCAATACAAAAGTATCCTGAAATGTGCAGTAATCAGATTGATAGAATAAAAGCATATAGAATATCAAAGGACTGTAATATATGAATCTACCAAAGTATTTACCATAATCAGTTCTCATATGCTACTTTTCAAAATTAATTTCTCTATAATTATACACCAGTCTACTATTGGTGTTTCCTCAGGCCAATGGACATTAACTGCTCCCCTACTAACCTTAGCTGATTTCTAAAAAGCTAATTTTAAAAAATTAAAGGAAATAAAAGTTGATGCCTACACAGATGAATAATGAAATAAAGTCTTTGTGAATCAAGCAATCCATCCTGAAAAGGGCTAGAAAAAATATGTAAGCATTATATATTTTCAGAGACTTCCAAAGACCACAGACCACGGAGCATTCTTTGCTAATCAAAAGGAGGTTAAGTGCTATTCTTTCAGTAGTCAACAAATACGTATCGACTTCTGTCTGTTGTGGACATAAAATAGGAAGACCAAAATGAAGTGGATATAAATATTGTACTCAAGAATTCTATAGTGTGTTAGATATAACTTTATGTATGTGTCTGTATGTATAAAACAAAATAAAAAATAGAATAAGATGGCCCTGCAACATTGTATGTTAGGTTCAAACAATTCAATTGGCTTTTTTCACAACTTCAAGGCATCATACTAATGTGTTATGATGGCATCCATAGAAGACGAGGCCTATAATTATAATGGGTATGCCATAGTAATTATGGTTGTCATGTAGTTAAAATTACATTGGTTCATGGAGCTGTAATGGGTCAAATAACTTTTCCCTAAGCAAGATGTTGGGACTAACTTGAAGTATGAGGTACTTCATTATGTATATCATCACAGATGGCCAGGAAACCACTGGAAAGTCGTGCCTTTCAAACCGATAATTGTATAGCAAGAGCATTTCCCACCCCCCGCCATCTGAGTAAGGACAGGGGATGTATTCCCTGAATACAGCTTTTGTGTAGTAGTTCATAAGATGGCATCCACCACGTAGAAACAGTCAAGTGTTTGAGAGCTCACAGTATGTCAGCAAGGTAATGACTAATACTTTAGGTTTCTCAGGCCTTGAAGACCCATATTCTGTATATTGTAATAAAAGGTTTTGTTAAAGCTTCCTTTTTATTTCAGCTTAATACAGATTTCATTGGCATTTCTTTATTATTGTTTATTCTTTCTAAATATGGAATAAAGCAATGTTCTGAAAGTATCAATATGTGTCAACTGTACAGAAGAAACTAAAGAAAGGGGGTGTTCCCCAGAAACTGTTGTATAAGAGGGACCTGAGCAGAATGACACAGTGGTAATAATATAAAAGAGCTTCAGTGAGAAGGTGAACACTAAGGCGGCAGAGAGAACCCACTCGTTCACTGGTAATTTTCCTTCTGTAGCCCCTATTAAAAAGCTTATAAAAAACAGGGTGAAAAAATGCTTATTTTTTTTTTTTAAAGATTTTATTTATTTATTTGACAGAGGGAGACACAGTGAGAGAGGAACACAAGCAGGGGGAGTGGAGGGGGGAGAGGCAGGCTTCCCGCCGAGCGGGGAGCCCGATGCGGGGCTTGATCCCAGAACGCTGGGATCATGACCTGAACCGAAGACAGGCGCTTAACGACTGAGCCACCCAGGCGCCCCCCAAAATGCTTATTTTTAATAGAGGTGAGAAAACGAACTCCTTAGAGCCAGAGAGTTAAATAATTTCTACATTCATTGACTTCTCTGCTGGATCTAGCATGAACTTCGAATAAGGAACATTAACCACCTGTACCTGTCTCAGGTGGTTGTGATTTAAAGACCTAAAAGTAAGACAATAACAAATGGCTTTTATCTTCCCTGTTTGTAGCTCTTAGAACATAGATCAGAAATTAGAGAGGGAGAGTGTACACATAACCTCTCCCTCTACCTTCCCCTTCTTTTGTTCTAAACCCACGGACGATTCTCAGTGAAAAGGATATAGAAAGTACAGGAGAGCATGGAAGGCCTAAGGCAAGTGACAGTTCATGTGCCCACTTGAATAAATTTTACCTTACTTTCATGCCTGCCTTAACTCTTGAGTATATTTTAAGAAGTAAAACTATTTTGTTATTCTAGATTAGTGACTACAGCGCTGGTTTTATTTACAGTGTTTCTACTGAGCATAAGCAAGGCAGCAGTCCTGATTATTTAATTTTGACAGAACAAATATGTGTGCTATGAAAATTTCTGGATCATGTCTGATATTAAAACAGAGCCACGAAAATAGATTGTTCGGATGAGACTTTTCAAACAGTGACTGCCAAAGGTTAGCCACCCACAAAGAAGATTTAGATTAAAGCTATAAAAAGCTTGTTTGTGGAATTACTAACTGTTGGAAGTGGAAAAGGAATTAAATCTATAAACACCAAAAAAATAGGGGTAAGATGACAGTGCATGTGAAGATTTCTGATAACAATGCTCTAAGTATCATAAAATACAAAAAAAAAAAAAGAAAAGAAAAGCAAATGGAATTCATACTGGATTACTGAGCCAAGAGTACATTTCCCTTTAAACACTGAAAATTTAAAAATAAGTATCTCCAGGTTAGAAAAATGCAATTAGTAAATTCATGATGCAGGAGACAGAATCAATGCATTTATTTATATATTCAAATATTTATGAGTACCTCCCATGTGCTAGACACTACTTGGTAAAGGAATAAAGAAGTAAACAAATATTCTTAATAATTACATTTGGAGCAGAGGGGAGAAAGAAATAAGTAAAAATGTATTTTGTTAAAAAGTAATACACACCCATGGGTCAAAGATGATATAGATGGTTGTATTTTTCCAACATAGCTACAGTATCTCCCATCTGGCATTCTCTTCTTAAAATGTAAGAAGAGAAGTATATTGCCACCCCTTCTGTAATCAAGAGGTGACATATATTCTCCCATCCTTGAATCTTGGCAGGCTCGTGAGGATGCTGGATTATCATTATGTGTCATTTAAGGCTAGGTGATCAAGAGTGGTATAGCTTCTACCTGGTGTTCTTGGGACACTTGCCTTTGGAGGCCTGAGCTACCAGTAAGCAGGCTGAATGTCTTGAGGTCATCATACCACAAGCAATTCTAAACTAACTCAGGTGGAGAAACCATACAAGGTTTCCAAGGCTCAGAGACTACAGAAAGAAAAGGAGGCAGGAGGATCTGACTAACTTCCAGTAGCTTCAGCATTCCACTGTGCTAACTTCAGACATCACCTGACTGCATGAAAAATGTGACCCAGAATAGCCCAGCAAAACACTTCCCAAACTCCTGATCTGGATAATCAAGATATCAACATATCAAGATATGTGGAATATAGTTAAAGCAGAGTTTTGAATGATACTTATAGATATAAAGAAAGGTGAGAAATCGCTTTCCTAAGTGAAATCACTTTTCCTAAGCTGTCATCTTAGGAAGGTAGAAAAAGAAGAGTAAGTTATAACCTAAGTAACTAGAAGAGAGAAAATAACAAAAATAAGAGGAAAAATCAGTGAAGTGAAAAATGACAGATCAACAAAGCCTAAGCAATAAATTAATAAAGTTAACAAAACTGTTAAACCTCTAGCTAGACTGGTCAT
Source organism: Mirounga leonina (assembly GCF_011800145.1). NCBI lineage: Eukaryota > Metazoa > Chordata > Mammalia > Carnivora > Phocidae > Mirounga > Mirounga leonina. The sequence goes on from NW_023270451.1 coordinate 12,967,768, forward strand.
GAAAAAGGGAGAAAAATCACAAATTATGAATAACAGGACTGAAAGAAAAGGCATTGTTATAAATCATACAGACATTAAAAGGATTATAAGGTGATTTACTGAACACCATTATGCTAATATATTTCACAACTTAGATGAAATAGGTGAATTTCTTTTTTTTTTTTTAAAGATTTTATTTATTTATTAGAGAGCGAGCGAGCGAGAGAAACAGCATGAGAAGAGAGAGGGTCAGAGGGAGAAACAGGCTCCCCCCTGAGCTGGGAGCCCGATGTGGGACTCGATCCCAGGACTCTGGGATCACGACCTGAGCTGAAGGCAGTCGCTTAACCAACTGAGCCACCCAGGCGCCTTTTTTTTTTTTTTAAGACTTTATTTATTTGAAATAGGTGAATTTCTTATAAAGCATAACTTACCAAAACTGGCAAAATAAGAAATGGAAAAATCTCAATAGCCTTATCTAAATAAAGTAATTGAATCCATTATAAAATTCCTCCCACAAAGAAAACTCAAGACCCAGATGGATATACCAGTGAATTTTTCAAACATTGAAGGAAGAAATAATAACTATCTTATACAAATACTTTCATAAAATAAGGGACACACCATAGTCAAATTCATTTCAGGAGAGCAGTATACCTGATAATAAAACCTCACAAAGACAGAATGAAATAATATTGCCTCTAGACAGATCTTTTGAGTGTAGAAAACATCCTTTAAAAAGCCATTAGCAAATCTAATGTAACAACATATAAAAAAGGTCTATGCAAACTGACCGACTGTTTTATGCAAAACTGTTCAACATAAAAAAAATAAATTGGTGTGATTCACCACATTAATAGAATAAAAGAAGAAAATTTTATGATCATCTCAATAGAGACTGAAGAACTTGGTAAAATACAATTCTCACTGTCGGTCAAAACTTTCAACATATTATGGTGAGAAGCAATGTTTCTTAATCTTAAAAAGCCCATCTACGAGAATCCTATAACTAATTTCAAAAGTGGTGAAGCATTAAACATTTATCCTCTACAATTAGGAATACAAGAAAAAGATGTCTAACCATTCCACATTTACTCAATATCATCATCATCAACTATTATCATCACCGAACATTCACCATCATTATATTTGTACTTTTAGCCAAAGAAAAAGGCAAAAAAGAAATAATAAAACATAAAAAATAGAAAAGAAGTAAAAAAACATTTATAGAAAACAAGATATATAAGTAGAAAACTCTATGGAAGCTACCAAAAAGAACTAGTAGACTTCTACATAAAGTTACCATCATTATAGGTTCAACTTCCTTATACAGCTAATAACTCAAATTGTTTTTACTTAAAAAAATTTTTTTTTAAATATCACAGTAACATCAATGACATAAAAATATTTAGCAATTAACTAAAGTTGTCAAGGCTTCTTCACTGAAATACCAACTACTACTGAAAAGATTAAAGAAAACCTAAGTAAACTGAGATATTTGATATTGTTAAAATATTCATTCTCATCAAATTGAGCCATAGATTCAATGCAAACTCAATAAAAATCTCAGCAAAATTTTTTGAAGAAATCAGCAAGCTATTTGTAAAATTTATATAGAAATGCAGAGATAACTGGAATCTAAAAAAGAGGAACTTTTGAAGTATTTAAACTGATTTAAAGACTTACTTAAATTTGTGTTATCAAGACAGTATGATAATGGTATAAGGATTTACATCTGTATCAACAGAATAGAAAAGAGAGTCCCAGAAGAAGGCTCACCTGTATATGTTCAATTGATTGTCAACCAAGGCACCGGGAGAGTTCAGTGGGAAAAGTCTATTGAATGAATCATGCTAGAACAAGTAGGTATTTATATGAAAATAAAAACAAAAAATGAACCATGACCTTAACTCCCAGTAGAAAAAAACAATTCAAGATCTAATATAAAACTAAATATAAGCTATAACCATAAAATTAAATATGAAAATACAGGGAGATAGAGTTGCAAATTTGAGAGAGGCAAATATTTTTAGATAGAACACAAATACATCAACCATAAGATAAAGAAAATTCATAACCTGAACTTGATTAAAATTAGAAATTTCTGTTTATCAAAAATATCATATAAAAATAAGGGGAAAGGAAGTCACACAATGGGAGGAAAATATTAAAATACAAATATCTGACAAAATATTCCTATATATATCATATGATATATTCTTATCATATATATCTATTACATATACACTGTATATTATATATTTTATATGTATAACTTGAAGGGATAAACTAAAGACAATGATGTGAAGAACCACTTCATAAAAGACACGCACATTTGAAGCGGAATTTAACATTGTAAGTCACAGGGAAATGCAGATTAAAACCACAATGAGGGCGCCTGGGTGGCTCAGTTGGTTAAGCGACTGCCTTCGGCTCAGGTCATGATCCCAGGGTCCTGGGATCGAGTCCTGCATCGGGCTCCCAGCTCAGCGGGGAGCCTGCTTCTCTGTCTGACCCTCTCCTCTCTCATGCTGTTTCTCTCTCGCTCGCTCTCTAATAAATAAATAAATAAAATCTTTAAAAAATAAATAAATAAAACCACAATGAGATACTCCTATACATCCACCAAAAAGGCTAAAATTTAAAAGGCTAACAGTATCAAATAGTGATAAGGATATGGAACAAACAAAAGTAACATGATACCAATGAAGATGCAAAATGGTACATATACTTCAGAAAAGTGTTTGGGTATTCTTAAGAAAATAAACATACATTTACCGTATGACTCAGCAATTTCATTTCTGGATATTTATGCAAGAGTAAGGAAAGCATATGTCTACTAAAAGGTTTGCATAACAATGCTCACAGCAGTCTTACTCATGATTGTCCTATACTGGAAACAATCCATTACTATCAACAGGAGAATGAACAGAAGTAACTATAGTATATTCATAAAATAGACTGTCACTAAAGAAAAAATAAAGAACTGCATAAGTGAATGAATGAATGAATGAATGAATGAATAAGTAAATAAATAAATGCAGAATAAATACAGAATAAATAAATACAGTAAAAATCTCAAAAACATAATGAGAGGAAAAGACAAGATACAAAAGAATATGTATTGTATGATTCCATTTATGTAATGCCCAAGACCTGATAGAACTACTGTATAGTAATTAAAAATCAGAAAGTAGATGCCTCTGTCAGAGTGACGAGGTGGGGAAAATTAACAGGACACAGGGCTGAGTGGACCTTCTGGATTTCCTAAGGTGATGGAAATGTGCAGTATATTTTTAAGAACAATTATTACACATGCATACCCAAGTGCCAAAATTGTCAAAATTCACTGAACTGAACACTTAATAACTGTGCTGTCTGGGGTTTTAAAATTACATATTTTGATATAAAAGACAGGTTAAAGCAAAGGATTGGAAAATATATACCACACAAACATTAAACATATGGGGGATGGAATGGATAGATCAGTAGCAGGTAAAAATTTCAAGAAAAGCAGTATTACCAAAGAGGAATATTTTATGATTACAAAAACTAGTAAGAAGACTTAACAGTCCTAAGTGTATATGTACCTAATAATAAAATTTCAAAATATATTAAGAAAAAACTAGCAGAACTATACCCATAAATTGGAAAAATGCTTAACACAACAGGAACAAATTACTGATACATGCAATAACATGGATGAATCTCAAATGTGTTACTAGAATCAAAATGATACATGCTTTATGATTCTATTGATTCTATTATTATTCTATTAACCTTTATGATTCTAGGACATTCTGGAAAAGACAAAATCATTAGGACAGAAAATAGATCCGTGGTTGCCAGGGACTAAGAGTGGAGAAAGGGTCTGACTACAAAGAGGCATGGGAGAATTTGGGGGGATGGCTAAAATTAAAAAAAAAAAAAAAGAAATAACAAATTTTATTTTTTTAAAGATTTTACTTATTTATTTGAGAGAGAGAGAACACAGCAAGGGGAGTAGCAATGGGAGAGGGAGAAGCAGGCTTCTCATGAGAGACAGAGAGAGAGACAGGGGCAGAGGGAGAAGCAGGCTCCCCGTTGAGCAGGGAGCCCGATGTGGGACTCAATCCCAGGACCCTGGTATCATGACCTGAGCCTAGACAGACGCTTAACCAACTGAGCCACCCAGGTGCCCCAAGAAATAACAAATTTTAGTGAGGACGTGGAGAGAAAGGAACCCTCCTGCTCTGTTGGTAGGAATGTAAATGGGTCCACATACTGTGAAAAACAGTACAAAGGTTCCTCAAAAAATTAAAAGTAGAATGATCCAGTAATCTCACCCCTGGGTATTTAGAAACCAAAACTATGAATTTGAAAAGATATATGCACTCTGATATTTATTGAAGCATTATTTACAACAGCCAAGGTATAGAAGCAATCTAAGTTTCCATCAGTACGTGAACGGATAAAGAAGATGTAGTACACACATATATGCACACCCCAGAATATTACTTAGCCACCAAAAAGGATGAGGTTGTGCCATCTGCAACAACATGGATGAACCTAGAGGGTATTATGCAAAGTGAAATAGGTTCATATATTGTATGTAAGTATGTATGTATTTTATGTGAATACTACATGGCTTCACTCATATATGGAATCTAAAAAACAAAACAAATGAATACACAAAAAGCAGAGTCTGACATATAAATGCAGAGAACAGCTGATGGTTGCCAGAGAGGTAGCGAGTGGGGGGATAAGCAAAATGGGTGAAGGGGAATGGGAGAGAGACTTCCAGTTATGGAATGAGTAAGTCAAGGAATAAAAGGTACAGCATAGGAAACTGACTACAGTCAATGATATTATAATAGCATTGTAAGGTGACAAATGGTAGCTACATTGTGGCAAACATAGCATAACGTACAGAGTTGAATCACTATGTTGTACATCTGAAACTAATGTAATATTTTGTGTCAATTATACTGGAATAAAACAATAAAAAAAAGACTTGGAGAGTTGTACACTAACCATAACTATACGGAGAGGTGAATTCTGAGTAATGTAGTACCCAGCTTGACTGAGTTGACAATAAAATTATCTAGCACACCAAGTAAAACTCAGGCTGGAAGAGAAGGTTTCTGCCCATCATGCAGCTGTGGCAGGGATGGGCAGGCCCTCACACCTCACACCTGCCCAGGAGGGGAGCCCGGGTGGAAGCAAAGGGCAGGCTGGAGGGAAACCTGTACGCAGTGATAACAAAGTTAAACACAGCATAGGGTAAGGAAATGGAGAAAACAAGTACTGACCACTCTTTATAAAAAGAATTTTGCTGTACAGGAATAGAAAAATAGAGCAGCAGCTGCAAGAAGAAAGTATGTCTTGAGGTTTTTTTTTTTTTTTTTTTCCCTCTCTCTTTAAAGACAGAAACAACAGTATAATGTGCACTATATTCTGACACAGAAAATCCAATAAAGAGAGAAAGTCAAAAAAAGAGTAGAGGCAGGAGAGAATGATTTCTTTGAGTAGATGTGATCAGACCTAACTGGAAAGTTGGGTCTTTGCTGACAGAACTGACAATTTTATCTCCAGTTACAGCCAAGAAGTTGGAAGAGATAACACAACACAGGTGGGTGGGTAGATGGGGTGTGAAAGCTTTTGGAAGTCATCTTTCCATTGCTTCTATTTTCTCAGTGAATAAATGCAAGGTCATCAGCTACCAGTGAAGATGAGGGAGGAATTATCAAAAGTTTAATTTATAAAAGGGATAAAACTAATGATGTTATGTATGGTGATTAACAGAACAATAAAAAAATTAAAAAAAAAAAAAGAAAAAACTGTGTTCTAGGAGAGGAGAGTGAATGACTTATGCAACGTAATGTGATTCGTAGGCAGCATGAAGGACTTACTTGAGGTTCATGACCACCAATTTAAAGAGAGACCAGTCAGCATGGGTGTGGTCTTCCCTACTGTTCAGCTGTATGGGTTCAGGGATGCAGTAGGTAGAGAACTGTTTTTTTTTTAATTTTTTATTTTTTTATTTTTTTAAAGATTTTATTTATTCATTTATTTGGGAGAGTGAGAGAGAGAGAGCACATGAGAGGGGGGAAGGTCAGAGGGAGAAGCAGACTCCCTGCCTAGCAGGGAGCCCGATGCGGGACTCGATCCCGGGACTCCAGGATCATGACCTGAGCCGAAGGCAGTCGCTTAAACAACTGAGCCACCCAGGCGCCCGAGAACTGGTTTTAATTATAGTTGCCAAACACTTAAAAGTGAAAGTTTGGCAAGGAAGTCTAGAGTTTATTGAAGATAGGGATTTTAATGATTGACCATGAAATTTAATCTGGAACATAACCTTTAATGCATTGTGGGATTCATTTTATATGTCATGAGAAAACAGCAGTGATTAATTTTTTCAACCATTCTGGCTTCAGTTATATTTAAAAGATGATGTCTAGGTAGCTATTTCCTATACAACAATCTAAAAATACAACAAAGATATTTTGAATCAGTGAAATGTATATTAGGAATCATCAGAAAAAAAATGTCTTAATATTATATTTCCTGAATCAGGTAAAACTTTACATAGCACTTGACATTTTCCCACACAGTTTCACAAATATTAGCTCATCTTTTTCTTAAGCTTTTATTTATTTATTTGAGAGAGAGAGAGAGAGAGCTGCAGGCAGGGGGAAGAGCAGAGGGAGAGGGACAAGCAGACTCTGCATTGAGCATGGCACCGAACACGCGGCTTAATTTCACAACCGTGAGATCATGACCTGAGCAGAAATCAAGAGTTAGACGCTTAACTGATTGAGCCATATTGAGTTTATATATATATATATAATATATAATATATATATTATTATATATATTTAGTTATATGAATAATTGTTCAGTTATAAAAATGCAATTAATACTTGCTTACCTTCATAGTAAATATGTATACACACACATATATAGTTTATAATTTCTAACAATAATATCTATATCTATATATAATACACACATACACACAATTGGGTATAAAACAGTCTCTTCTGCAAATATTTTCTTACTTCCCTGAAGTGAGCACTTTTGAAGGGATTCTTGTATAACTTTTTTTCCTTTACATATACACTGATGTGGTCACATTTGCATGCCTTCTTCAAAATGGATTCTTTTTTAACTAACAACCTGTCTTGGAGAGATTTATTTTGTAAATTCAATCACATTCCTTTTTAACAAGTTGAAAGACTTCCATTGCATGAGACTACTCTAATTTTTTTCTAAGTCTTATCTTGATAAGCATTTGTTTTGTTTGTAGCTTTTCAATATTCCAAACAATATTTTTAGGAATACCTTGGTACATATCTTTTTGCTGAATGATTAGAGTATATACTTAACATAAATCCTCAGAGGGAAAATTGCTGGGTTAAAAAAACATATATGCAACATATATAACATTTCTCCTATACCAATGCAGAAACTTTTTTTCTTCCCTTTTGGGAAACAAAATGTCCCCTTTGGGTGATATTTAAAGTCAGATCCATGGGTAATGAAAGTTACTGTTGTCAATTTTGAATCATTCTGGAACAGATTTGCCCAGATATCACAAATAACTCTTAAATTGACTACAGATGCTTATAGCCCTAAACTATTGTTGAATAAGTGAAACTAAATCATTAACCTAAGATTCAGATTACTCTTAGGGTGAGAGTTGTGATTTTTATAGAGCATGACAATAGATAGAAATTGGCTTTATATGTGAATGAGTATTTCATGCAGAAGGAGCTAAGTTCTTTTTGTACAGGAAGTCTCAACAATCCCTGAAATCTAGTACTGCTTTATGAAGTTGTATGATTTGAAAATTTAAAACAAATTTTTCACAGTATATTTGCCTTGGCAAAACTCTTGCTTGAAAATCATGGATGACCCAGATGTATGCTGAGTTCATGTTCACTGAACACCTTACTGGAAATAGGAACATAGTTTCATTTTTTAATGCATTATCCCTCTAATTTTCCTCCTTCCAAGTTAGGTTAATGAAGAAGTTGAAAGTCTTCCTTTTAATCTTATTCAGTATCACAATATTTTCCCCAAATAAATGAAATTTGTAATGTCTGTTCCTCTTCTCAAGCTCATAATCTCAAATTAATTTAGTAGTATTTAATTTGTCATTTTTCAAATCTATTTAAAAGTTTTTAAAAATCTTTCTCTTTACTTATTTAAATCTATCTTTAACTTCTTTTTACTAATCAGACTGAGTACAAACAAAAAGATTCATCTAAGGAACACACTCTTGTTCTATCATTCTATAAAGCTTAAATGTCCAACATTTGGCAAGACAGAACAAGCACTTACCAAGTAGAATCAAGATTGTTATTTTAAGGCAAGATACAAAGGAAATTAAAATAATTTGAGTTTCTGACATAGACCACTTCCATGCTACCCCGGATGAGTGATCTGCCGTAAGACTTGTTTTATGAAGACAATAAGGTCATGGAACCATAATGGAGAATTGAATCCAACAGTCCCGAGAGGTATTATACACCTTGCCAGTATGACGTGGCCATTTGAAAGCATTTGCACACTATTCCCAGGAACATTCATATAGTATGTAGTGGCATAAGTCATAATAGAAATCTGGTGTTTTTGTGGCCCAGGTGTTTCATGATGATTTCTATCTGGTTACTTTGCTTCTTTTCGAAACCTAGTGACTCCTTTTTAATTAACCCTCAGCATGAAATATAGCGTCATGCTACTATTTAGTAAGAAGAATTAGTTAAGTTTAAGAATTAATTTAAAAAGTCTTTAGAAGGGGCGCCTGGGTGGCTCAGTTGGTTAAGCGACTGCCTTCGGCTCAGGTCATGATCCTGGAGTCCCGGGATCGAGTCCCGCATCCGGCTCCCTGCTCAGCGGGGAGTCTGCTTCTCCCTCTGACCCTCCCCCCTCTCATGCTCTCTGTCTCTCATTCTCTCTCTCTCAAATAAATAAATAAAATCTTTAAAAAAAAAAAATAAAAAATAAAAAGTCTTTAGAAGCCAAAATATGTAGTGGGACACTCACTGACAACTATGTATTTTGCCACTAGCACCTCTCCATGGGGTGTTACTGATAAAGGGCCAGGCAAATAGCAGCAACAATTCACCTACCTGTTTTCCCTGCAGCAGCATGATGGATGCAAAGTTCATCTGTCCCTGACCAGCGGTGTCGTTTTTCTTCTTCCCTCACAACTTGCCTGAACTTGGGGCCCTGGGTCACTTGTCACTCTCGGTGCCATTTGCGCACGTAAACAGGGGTCTGTTTCTCGGAAGTAAATCTTTGTAAACTGTCGGAGTCTTTCCTCTTCTTGTTAATACTGGACGTTCACAGGCTAACATCCTCACATATTTGTAGCAGGTCATTTTACCAGTGATAGCTTGAAATTTTGTATGTTAACCTAGTCCATAATTCCCCAATTTTTTGATTCATCTTTATCAAAGACAAGGGAATTCAGAAAGAAATAAAAGTTGTACCTTTACACACATCAAATACCTGCTGTTATGCAAATTAAACAGTAAGAAGCATGGAAAGAGAGATCCTCTGAATCTAGTTTCAGAGGAAATTATGGTTGATAAGACTTTATTTCACAGTTTGAATGACAAGTAGACCTTGTCCTAATTCACACAGCGCAATGCTACATTCTCTCTGTGCAAAGTCAAGAAATGGCATATTTCAGGAGCCACCTGAAAGAAACACTCCTGGTGTTAAATAGTCTTTCAGTATTTACAAGATCTCAGTAAGGTGTTATCTGTAATCAAGAATAGCTGTTTGCCTTTCTTTGCAAAAAAAAAAAAAAAAAAAAAAAAATTGCTTGAAAGAACATCTGCTAATAAGCCAAAGAAAGTTGTTATGAAAAGATCACATCAATGAGTCAAACTTGACTTGATTAGATAATTTAATTCTAGTTACACTTTTTCTCTTAGAAGAGGAAGAACACAATGCTTGTTCTTCTTGATATTACGGTATAATTTAAATCAAGAAAAAGAAAACTCCTGTATCAAAAAAAAATAGATGCACTGAAGCAATCATTACGGCAATGAAAGATGCATCCACAATGTACATGCACCAATTACTTGACTTTTTTTTTTTTAAGTTTGCCTCAATTCTTTCTTTTGCTTATGGTCAAAGTGTTAATGGTTTTGAACTCTTCGTGAAAAAAGTAAAGGAAAGAAAAAATACATGTATAAAATATGAAAACTGCAGAAATCTTAGTGCAGTTTGGGGAATATTTTCTCTTTCTGCCTTTATTCTGTGTTATAATTAAGTGGGGGGTTTTATTTACAGAAGATGTCAAGTGTCATTACACCAAGACTTTAAAATATTTACACTGTGAATTCATAAAACATTTATCAGCCACAGATAAGTCCTTGCTTGGCCTTGACCAAAAAGCAACTAGCTTTGAGGTGAGAGTTTGTTGTTTTCTAAGTATTCACTGACCATACAGTTCACTGTCATGCCATTCTTTAGGTAAAGACCTATGCCCTTAGAAGAAGAGTGAACAGTTGTTTTACCCAGGGAAGTTCAGGGATCGACAGTTCTAATTATTATGGCAAGTTGAATGTTCGTAAGACAATAACTTTAATTATAATTTTCAAACTCATGATATCAGTGATAACATGAATACATTAAAAGTTATTTATAGCATGATTATACTGAAAAAAATAGAAAAATTTTACCAATAATTAGCAGGTATTGTCTATCCACATTATGTTTATGATGTCTTTCTTGGGCTTTGTGCAAAGCATCAACAAAAAAAAAAAAAAAAAAAAAAAGTCCTTATCCATGCTGCTTAACCGAACTATTTGACTCTGATTTTTCCTGCCATCTGGTGGCAAGATCAAAACTCAGAAAATATTCAACCATATAAACAATGCACTCTAATTTTAAATCTTTTTACCACTGTCAAACAAAGTACACTCAAATTTATTTTATATGATTCCAGTAGTGGAAATTAATAAATCTGGTTATTACGTGTGTAATTCAAATAAAAACAGTTATTTTAATCATATTAACAAGTAACACCTTGAAGATTAGTATAATTTTTAAAACTATAATATAGATACTATAGTGCTCTAAAGATAAGATCTCAAATAAAAATTAGTAATTTAGCTGGTATCACATTTGCATGTCAATAATACTTCTCATTTTACCACACTGATTATATTATAAATTTAATGGACAATGTTGTGCCATATTAATTCCTCCTAACAGAAAGTTGAATTTGATTAAAATATGGAAGATAGTTTTTCAGCAAGAATATGCTAGAAATATCAGAACTTTCATTCTTAATTTTCAAAATAAATTTGACAGGATGGGGATGAATACTTCTTTCTGAAGATGTTTAAAATTCAAAAAGAAAGTTTATATAAAATTATGTTTACTTTTGTCTTAAATACTGTATAAGTTAAATAATTTGAATACATTCCATTCAATGAGAGTACAAAATTTATGTCATAGCATGATTTTCTTTGCTTTAATAGCATCACTCTTTAAATTATTTTACAGAAATATTTTACTGAACAAAATATATTGGACAAAAATATTTGAGAGAATGTATGATAATTTAATACTATTAAATGTTCAAAAAATACTGCTAAATGTTCAACAGATGCTTGATTAATAAAATATTTTTATAACTCGACAATAACTTAAAAGGTATAAGAAATATTGCCATGTATTACATGTTAAGTTCAGTCAAGCAACCTTGAGTCAGTGACAGCAACAGCAAGCAAACTCCATTCTTTCAAGGACTTTTCTTTTCCCCCCAGAGAGATAATCTCTAAATTTCAATATGAGCAATTTCTCCTTACAATTTGGTTGCAGGTCTCTTATCAACACATTTGCATATAATTGAAGAGAATAGCCTTAAGTTTATGTAAAGTTTAGAACTAAATTATAAGAATGTCCTCAAATTAATCATTGTAAACAACTTTTAAAAGGTTATGAGTTGTATTTTTCTAAATTTCAATAGTAAAAACCTGTTCTGTTTTGTATACGGAAGAAGGAAGAGCTAGAAAAAAATTTAACCAATGTAATAACCAAAAATTACCTTAACAACTTTCACGCTAATGAATTTTCTTTCTTACCTAGTTGGCAGTAGGCAATAGCTAAAATAGCCTGTGAGACAGCTGAATGGCTGATTCATGCAGGTCATATGGATACATGTTCTGTCTACACAGCATAAACTGAAATGGAAATTTGGCAGCTACCCAATTTATGTGATCCTTGACAATTTAGGCCTTAGAGAAGATTTAACACTTGTGAAAGAGATACCTAAATATAAGGATGTTTTGGATGATATTCTAAAATTATTTTATGCACTTCATAACTTGTTAAATTCTTCTATGGGAAAAGAAAATATTTAAAAAGCAAAAAATAGCTGCCTTTCTTATTTCTTATCCCCTATGCTTATAAAGATATGCCTATAAAAATAAATTAGATACTCAGACATCTAGGCTTTTTGAATCAAGAGAACTTGGGGGCTAGAAGATGAATGAAGTTTTAATACGGTACAATCTATTATTCCACTTAAAGGCCCAAAGAAAATCTAGGTTTTAGAACTCTTGGGGTCCTAAATTAATACAGGAGTCATTCATTAAAATTTCTGAGCATTTATTTGTCCGATAGTATGATGAAGCCAATGCCTAAGGAAACACCATCATGTCTTAACCATTTAACTCGGAATGGGCTAGATACCAAATGATGAAAACCCCACCATGTAAAACTAAGAATCTAATTTAAGATTCAAATTTTATGAATACTTGGTGTTTAATAAACATTGATATATTGATTTATGTAACTGCATACTTATGTATACTATAGTAAAGCCTTTTATAAATCATTGCATTAAATAAAGTTTTCAATTAAAAAATAGAAGTCTGAATTTTGTTTTCATACAACTTATACAAATAATTACAATGTATTTGGCTTTATTTACATTTGATAGTTATAACATCACTTCAGTGCTTTGTAGAGATGCAAAAACAAACAGATCCCCATTTGTACATTAAAGAGACTTATTTAATCACTGCACAATTACAAAATTTTGTAATTCAAATCTTATACCCATTATAATGATAAAAACCTGAGGCTAATGGACCCAAAGTGACTTGACTCATGTCAACTATTAAGTGATAAAGCCATGACACTCAAACTCAGACCTCGAGATACCACACATACCGATTCGTGTGTCTTATCTAAATATACAGGAATTTTGGTATCAAAGATAAATGAGCCTCAATCTGAGATTCACCACTGAACACCTAGTACCTTGAACTAATCTGATGATAGTGCTATTTCTAGTGTGGAACGGAGTGTCAGGAAGGGTGGAGACTAGAAAAGTGGCAAATCTCCAGCATCTCCTGAGTCAGTTACTCCTCAAGTACAGGACAGACTCTTGTTCAATTACATACAAATGAATTCCATATCTATGTAGCTATATATGACCATTTGTCAAATTTCAGTCTGTGGCTCCTCTGCTCTATCACGGATAATCAAGATCTGAGTGCAGAGCAAACTCTAGGGAAGTTGCTGATACTAGTTAATGGATTAGAAAGTAGTGGAAGATATAATATTTAGAGGAGGAAGAGTTGTCTTTTTTTCTTTTTGAGTAACTCTGAAAGACCAAAAATAGTACCCATTTCAGAATGTTTCAAGTTATTTGAATACATAGGAAATCTGAATTGAAATGATGTTTGTAATAAAATCCTTAAAAATTGAGCTAGAAAATTTATAAGTTAGGCATAACTAAGAGATTAGCAGCAATAACTAATAATAAACTAGAAAAATTATGACAATATACTGTAATAAAAGTTAAGTGAATGTTATCTTGCTCTTAAAAATGACCTTACTGTACTGTGCTCACCCTTTTTCTTATGGTGACTTGAAGTGATAAAGTGCCTACATGAGAAGATGCAGTGAGGTGAATGTCATAAGCATCGTGATGAAGTGTTAGGCTACTACTGACCTTCTGATAATTCATCAAAAAAAGGATCATCTGACTCCACACCAAGGATGTCTGGGGTAAGTGAAACCAAGCGAAGTGACACCACAGGTAAGGGGCGCTAGTGTATGTAAATGAAGGGAGGGGTATCATCTGGGCATGAGACCAGGGGCTCAGTGTACTTGACTTTTAGTCCTGGTACTTCCACTGACTGGTAGTGTAGCCTTAGGAAAGACTTTGTGTTCACTACCTATTTTTTCAATTGTGTAGATGTTACGTCAAATTCTGTGTTGAAAGATGGTAAATTATATGAGTAATTTTTCATCTTCTCCACACAGAAGAGTTACAAGCCCAGGAAGATTCGAAGTTTGTGAAATGAAAAGAAATGCCTCATGTTTATCCCAAGGGAGTGATTTTCTTTCCGTAGCCTTTTGGTAAAAAGAACAGGTCTTAACTGCTCATTTAACATGTGCAGCAGCTTTTACTAGTGTCCCCCTTTAAAGAGAAGAAATGGATATTTTAAAAATTTATTTAACTTTATCATTTATCATATTGATGCCATTAATTCTGAGAAAGAAGTTACTAGTCAGGGTAGCTCTTTTGCTATGTAAATGATAGAAACAAAGGAGATTGACATTCTACTTTTTAATTTTGATTGCATTTTCTAAAATATTCTAGCAATTATTTTTCAACTTACATACAGTAATTGCCCACCTGGAGAATTAGAATGCTTGCTTTTCCCCTGCCTTTCCCTGAGGAAAGAACCTCTAGGTTGTCAGCTCTGTCATTACAGGAGTGCTCCCACCTCTCCACCTGGCCATCATCCTCTAGATTTCACATAGTGACCTGACACCGCCCACTCTTACTAAATTATTTTGAGTGTATATCTAAGACCATCAGCCTCTCAGTACCTGCCTTTAAATTATATATATATATATATATACACACACACACATACACACACATATAATTTTGTCCTTGCTCTGTATAAAAATCCTAAAGGACTCATTACATTCCAACATGCAGCTCATTGTTGTGTTGCATAAAGTTTTTGTGGTATCAGTAAGAAAAGGTCATGAAAGATGTGAACTAAGTTGCAGTTAAAAACACATTCATATTTCTAAACACTCAGTCTCAAGTGCTGAAATAGTTTATCTACTGAACTATTAAAAACAAGAAAGAGTCCCACTGGATCTGTTGATACAGGGCAAATTCTCCACAGGGTGGGGACCAGTACATTTTATTTATGCTTTATTTCTTTAGAATAAAAGAAAAATAGTAATGATGAGTTGCAATGTTTTCAGGTTCTCTCTAAGGAACTCAAGTTGTTTTTCAAAAAAAGAAACAAAAAATAACTTAAATAACCTTTGTAGCAGGTGAACAATAAATATCATCAACTCTAGTAGAGATGAAAGAAAGTAGATATGATTCAAGTCAACAGTGTGAGGCAAATCAATTTAAAAAAATACAGGGTCTGAATTACGGATTTCTTAAAGATTTCCTTGACACTTTGAACAACTTTTGGATCCAATACAAGTTTTCTAAGTTCCTCAGAACACTTTAATAATCTTAAGGAAATACAATTTTCTTCAAATTAATTATGATTAAAATGTAAATATTTGTAACATATAAGCTTTCAGAGGCATTAGAGAGGGTTTCATCAACTCAACTCAACAATACTATTAATTCTAATTTTCAAAATATTAAGAATTCTTGACTGAATATTTTTAAAGCTCATTTAAAGGCATGTGCTATAATCACAGATGTACCCTTCCACTAAACTTTCTAATCCTGCCGATCGAAAGGCAAATAAAGCAATGGGACAGAAGTTTGGCTTTGTTTCTTTGACTCGACAGATTCAGGAACCAGTAATATGGTACTATCTTTGTGTCATAAATTATGTTTTCAGGAATTTTTCCGAAAATATTATGAAGTATGGGGAGCTATAACTTGCTAATCAATCCTGAGAAAAAATAAAAATGAGAAGTAATAATAATAATAATAATAATAATAATTTGAGGAGAATGTCATGTGATCTATAGGCTATTCTATATCTGTTTTTCTAACATTTAGCTATGAAGCAAAGAATATAAACTCATTTACCCTCTCAAATCTCATCATTTGGTAAAATTGATTTAAATAATTATTCACAACTTAAGTGTCAGAGACTTTACAATGTTCCCAGTACACTTGTTGACTTGTTGACTTGGATACCAGCAGTTTGAATTACAACCTGCTGTCCCATTTGATCAGTATTTTACAGCTTTATTATATGCTATCTAAGTTAAGACACATAAAGCTCTGAGGACAGACAGGATTTTTTTCCTCATTCAAGAATAAGGAAGCCATGGCTCTCAAAGGAAGTCCGTGTAGGAAATAGAAGAGCCAGGGTTTCAGTGTCTTGGTTTCAGGTGTTGTTTGTGACTCCTTGCAACTGACACCACAGTGTGCCAAAATATAAAACTGAATCACATAAGCTTCACTGAAATGCCTACACTCACACGCAAAGATGGACTTAAACTTCGTATCAGGAGAACCCCCAAGATATGCAGTTGGAAAGTGGGTTTATTTATTCCTACACTTTTAAAATAGTTTTCTTTTTATAAAATTATTTTAGCATCCTAAATATAACCTCCAAATTCATAGAGTATATGTCATTTTCCCTATTTAAGAAAGCATAATGTTTCAAGTATACTTCATTCTAAATGCCATCTAATACACATGATGCTCTATTCACATGGGATGTGAAATGAATTGCAGATTAAATATGTTGATCAATGTTCTTAGTGAGCAGTCTGGAGCTGCCTTATGTTTCAGTCACTTATACCTTTAAAATGTGAGTCTTACATTCAGTATGTTTAAACATTCAAACAGAGAAAATTTCAAGGATCTCCACTGAATATCCTGCTGTGTCCCACTAGGAGTAACGAAATAACAGCGTAAGAAGACGACAAGATTTAACTTTTGCAAAATTATAATGTTGCCCCTTGCAAAGAGCACATTTTTGGTGGGTAATTTTCCATCATGAATATGTATTTTTGATGTACAAATACTTGGAAAGCTCTTTTTTACAGCTGTCTTCATTTCTTTTGAATAAGGCAAACTTTAGATGCATAATTTAGGATACTTATGCATGGAAAGATAATATTTTGTGCATTACAGTCAGCACAGGCTATGAACAAATAATGGAGAAATGTGCCTTCTCCACCTTCCTTTAAATTATGTAGCGACCTTTTATGACCAAAATAAACAGAGGCTTTCTGAGAAGGGTTAAATCTACTTTAGAATATATAACTACTAATGTTTAGCTAATTTGAATACCATTAAGATGGAGTCAGTTCAAATGAAAGAAAATTAAACTACATAGAGGAAGTGAACTCATCTCATGTTTATAAAAAACAAACTTATAACTCATTTTGTTCTTTGATTCTAATTTCTCACTTAATCCCAGGTTGTTCAATTCTCTCACAATTTGTAAGTTTACCATCTTGGCCACAAAGACCCATGTTTCAATAGCAGGAGTTAGAGGTTTGAAGATTCTACTGCCTTAGGAATACCATTAAAATTTTGTGATATTCAGTTTTTTGTACATTTATTTTGATGCTGAGTTATCTCTAAGTCACTTTTTTTTTCAAGTATTGGTGATAGCTAATATATCTTAATCATTCCTCTCTCTCCATGAATAATATAATGACTCATATATGACTAGCACCTTACAATTTATAAAGCATTTCCCCATGTGGTATTAAGCACTGACATGTTACATACTGAATGGTTTTCTTTTTCCCCCCTCACAAAAATATACCTTATTACCAACGCAGCCTGAGGAATTAACAAAAGATGTATGGCCTGATTTTCAGTTTATATTACATTTTTAGGATACCACTGCTGTAATATTTTATAGTGTAGCATATAATTCAGGGGTTCGTATTAATCAAGTAAGAAAAAAAAATAACAAAATTGTACATATAGCAACTGTGACTTCTGGAGTCTTCCCAAGGAATTTTATGTAAAGAAGCCAAAGTACCCCTGAAAGAATGTGAGAGACTAATTTTCCATGATCACTGATACTGACATTAGCTCAACAGGACCATTAGAGACTCTTATTTTTGAAATTAGAAGAGCTGTAGTCTGTTCTTTTGTCTGGCTGGTTTCCTTTAAGTCACATTTATTCTCCTTTACAGTCTGGCATTTTTAATTCGTCATGTTCCTCAAGACTTTGAGTGGGTCTGTAATAATAAAGACCCCTTTAAAAGCAGAAACAAGTTACACATATGGATGCCTACTCCACCCTATAGCTCACAATCAGGATGGACCCAAAGTTTTAAAAAAACAAGAGGGCTCTAGCAAAAAAAAAATGGTTGAGAAAGAATCTGCCTCATAGTCTATACAGCATATGTTCAACCCACAACCTCTCAAATTGTAACTGACATCTTCATCTCTCTCCAGACAGAAAAGAAGTGTTTCAGAGCCCCTCCACCTAGGTTATTGACTTTGCTTGCCCATATTTTCAAATATTCTCTCTATACTACCTTTTCCTGTCCTCTTACAGATTGGAGTTTCCTCCATTTTAATAATTTTCCCTCAATATTCTAGTCTTTATGATTTCATTCAGCGTCTCTCCTTTAAATGGCCATCGACCTTTTTGAAATAGCAGTCTAACTGTATTTTCCACGTCCTAACTCCATTCATTTCTCCACACACTGATTGTACACTCTGCCCGCACCACTTTAAGGCGATACTTTCTGACAAACTTACCAGTGACACCTCATATTCCAATCCTATGACCACTTAAAAATTTCTGAACAATTTCACCTCAGAAGAATTAGACTCCATTGACCTTTGTTCCTTAAAACTTGACCTTCTGAACCTTCTCTTTACATTCTCCTCAGTGTTCGAATGTGTTGAAGTTCCATCAGTAATTTTCTGCTTAGGATGACTTCATTCTTTGTTAAACACCTGTTCAATGGAGAATTAAATCAAACTGACCTATATAAAGCCTTCTCTTCTTTCATGTTCCCATGAACTGCTGTAAGACACATACTGTGTCTGTGCCCATGCTGTGGGCATAGACTCATTGCCCATTGCACTTACGATATTAATAACATGCATTACAATATAACTATATTCCTATTTCCTCTATCGATTGTATGTATCCCTGTTATTCTGCCAGGGACTAAGATCAGTACCCAATATATAGTAAGCATTAATGAATAGTTAATGGATTAATTAATGATAGTCCTGGGCATGGCTGGTGATCTAGAAACTTTAATCTCCCTTCAGTATCATTTTCTATTTAGGTACACTCCTGGTTTTCTTCCTCCCTTCCTCCCTTCCCTTTTTCTCTTTCTCTCTTTCTTTCCATTCCTAGTTTTCCTTATCTTTAAAAATCTAACAAAAGAAATTCAACTTAATGTTTTTTTGAGCTAAGGGGAGGCAGAAATTAACACACCTATTGAACTGTCACAACAAGCCTGACAATAAAGCAATGTTATCCCTATTTTTCAACTTAAAAAAAAATCTGTGAAAGTCATGGACCTGAGGTTATACAGCAAGTGAGGGGCAGAGTACAGAAGAGAACTTAAATCTTTCTCTTCTAAGTTGTGTACTGAAGTTATAATGGAGGAAAGATAGAAAATAAGGTTGCTCTGAAGATTTGGGCGTTTTAACTGCTGAAGGATGACAAGCCTGCCATGAGAAGACAGAGAAAGAACATTCTAGAAAGAAAGGAGGACCAGTACAATGGCTGAAGTCATTGACATGTTTGATGGTTTAAGAACAAATGTAGTGAACCAAGGGTTGCATGGAGTATGATAATGTTAAGAGTGGTAGGGAGGAATACATCATTTGGACCTTAAAATCTACAGTAAAAAATTGGCATTTTTTCCCCTGTCAGAGGAATACATAAAAAGGCTGTAAGGGGAATAGTGATATGGTCTGTTTTTCACTTTATAAAGTTCATTGTAATTGATGCATGGAGATTAGACTACATACAACAGAGATCAGAAATGTGGAATGTTAAATAAAAAGATATATGAGAAAGTCACATTTAGTTGCTTTTGGAGCATAGAGGTATGAGGAAGACTTTTTATTATATAATCAGTACCTCTTTTTTATTTTTGAAGCAGGAGCAGGTATTCCTATTAACAAAATAAAGAAAAAGAGAAGATTGAAGCAGGAAGAGTTGTTTCAAGTCTATCTGATTACAGTTTTTTCTTAAGTCTTACCAGGGCCCTGAGCTATGTGAAGAGTAAGCACAGAGACCTGAGGTTGTCTCTAAAAAATATCTACTGTATGGCTCTGAGAGATTAAGGGTAATAAACCCCTAAGTTTTGATACTACCATTGTTGATTTCTATAATCATAAATAAATGTGTCTAGATTGTGTGCACATTTAAACAAATCACCTATATTTTCCTAATATCATTTCCTTGTATATCAAATGGGAAGATTATGCGGTGAGAGAATGGCAAATGGGGGGTTGTCGTTCAATGGGTATAAAGTTTAAGTTATGCAAGATTTGTAAGTTCTAGATATCTGCTGTAAAACGCAGTGCCCATAATTAACAACTCAGTATTATACACTTAACAATTTGTTAAAAGGGTAGATCTCATGTTAAGTACTCTTACCACAAAACCAACAAAACGAGGCAGAAGGAAGCTTTTGGAGATGATGAATATGCTTGTTACCTTGAACTGTAATGATAGTTTCATGGGTGTATGCATACTACAAACTAATCAAATTATAACTAAATTAAATATGTCCAATTTTTGTGTAGCAATTATGCTTCAGTAAAACACAAATAAAATATGGGAAGATTAATCCAAGATCTGCAATTTTCAAATTATTCCTGGGAGTCTTAAGTGTTCTGTAGGAATGTAGGCATCTTCAAAATAGATGAAGGTTGACTATACAGGTAAGGACCTCCTTATAACCCTCTCCCCAATTAAATAGCTCCATTTTTTTTGTTTTATATGTCCAATTCATAATATTTCATTTAAATTAAGCTAAAAATTATTGAAAACCATTGCTAACTTATGAGGCCACTCTCAGATATATTATGCAGATCTATCATTGATTTTTTCCCCTCCTTTTTATAGGTATTATTTATAGGTGTTTTTATTCATGCCATTGCTACATAAGAAACAATGAATCATGGAACACTACATCAAAAACTAATGATGTAATGTATGGTGACTAACATAACATAATGAAATAAAATTTTAGAAAAATATATAAAATTTTCATTTTTTAAAAATTTTGAATACAACCTTGACTCCTGAGCATGGACAATTATTTCCAACTGTATGTATTTCTTTGGAATGCTCAGAAAGATCCCAAATTCAACAAACTACAAATAAAATACTTGATTCTTCTTCATTTATTTCTTACTGCCTAAACAAGAACGCCAGAAAAGACATCCTATATTTTTCATCTCAGTACATGTCCCTTGGTCCTACATTCTACCCCTAAATATCTAGCATATCTACTCTACCCACTTAGGCTACTGCTTTCATTACAAGCATTGACATTTCTTCTGGAGGATACTAAGTAGCTTCCTAAATAGCCTCCTCTAATTTCTTCCTCTTCCCCAACACACTTCTCCAAACCTCAGCTCAAAACTATCTTCTGCCATGTAAACCTGACCATTTTTCTCTCTTTATAATGGTTTTCAATTTATCCAGGACATACTTCATATCTTGGCATAGCTTCTAACACTACGAAAAATTAATCAGTCACTATGTACCAACCATCCCTTTTCTTTTTTTTTTTTAAAGATTTTATTTATTTATTTGACAGAGAGAGACAGCGAGAGAGGGAACACAAGCAGGGGGAGTGGGAGAGGGAGAAGCAGGCTACCTGTGGAGCAGGGAGCCCAATGCGGGGCTCAATCCCAGGACGCTGGGATCGTGACCTGAGCCAAAGGCAGACACTTAACTACTGAGCCACCCAGGCACCCCCCAACCATTCCTTTTGGCGCTTTAATGTTAAACTGGTATGTGGAGCAAGTTAGTCTGTGACACAATCAAACTAAAACTTCATTTTTGTCTCCCACCATCTTTCAAAAACATTTTTTCATGAAGTTTACATTTTCCTACCTACGGAAGAAAACTCTGACAATCCTGTGAATTTTCTGTCCTTTCTTAGGTAAAAGATAGCTCTTTGATCACTTAAGCCACAAAACACAGCCTCAGTTTAGAATTAAAATGCACCAGACTTAGCAACAAATCTTCCACCTGCCTGCTCAGGTCAGCCTCAGACTGGAAGGCCAGATGGTACTTTGGACCTGGAAGATGCTAGAACCTGTTTTCACTGGAGTGCCTTGATGACTCATTCAGATGTCCTCAGCTGAGACCCTCACCCCTGGAGTGCTCTGGGCTCGAGGTGATGGGGGTGGCACCACTTTACCCCTTTCTCCTGCGAAAATGGTACCCACCAGTTGGCAACTACTCTTCTTAATAAAATTTCTTCATAAACCCTTCACCCTCTCTTTACTCTCAGCCTGTAAACGGTTTCAGAGGACTTCCAGTGTTCAGAAATTTCCTTCAAAAATCTGCATGTGGTGATTCAGCACCTCTATGTACAATTTTGCATTTTTCAGTTTTTGGAGTCTTGTTGAAGTTTCAATTATAGTTTGCATTATTTAATTTACTCCTTAATTTGTTCCTCTATAAAGGAGGAATCTAATTGCCTTTGTGGACACTGAGCTTAAGAGGAGTTAAATAAAGCTTTTAAAAGTTGTAGACCACATAAATGACTAAGTCAGAAATCGATTCCAGGCACTAGACTCTGGGTCCATGACCTTAGGCACTGAACTACTATGTTCTGGCCTCTATCTACTTTTTAAGCCATTTTCCATTTTCCGTGCATTCCAACATCACTGATCTTCTTTTTCTTTACCAACCTTTTTTCACCTTTCACCTTTATGCACGCCATTTTCTCTAACAGAAAAGGCCTCCCCTTTTCTTTCTTTGACAGTGATTATCTATGGAACTCTTATTCAAAACAGCTACTTTCTTGACCACACCAGGAGGCTGAAGCACTTCCTTCAACATGCCTGGAAATAGCAGTGTTACTATAGCATCTTTTTTCTTATTTCTTGTTCTAATAAACTGTTTACATTTCATCTCTCCTGCTGAAACTCTGAGCCTAAGGCAGATAGACACTATATTCTATTCATTAAAACCTAAGGGAAATGTTTGCTGAATGAATAAATGATAGACTCTATGTAGGCTACCATTAGTGAGACGGAATAGTTGTTTTGAATTTGGGAGAGAAGAGTAAATCCTTGGAAATGATCTAGTCCAATAAACTCATTTAAGAGTCAAGGAAAATTAGAGCAGCAGAGGGAAAGTTACTTATTGGAAGTACTCAATATTTTAATTTGAAACTCTCTTTCTCCACGTCTCAGGAGTTTTTGTAGTCCTTATTTGCACAAAACTTTCAGCAAGGTCATGTGGCACAATGCCAGCATGCAGAACCTTCACTTGCATCTTTCTAAGGCCTAGCAGATGTGACCAGGCTGTGCCAGGACCACCTGGGAGTCATTCCTAAGTGGCAAGACTTGTCTCACTTATGCAAAGGTTATAACTACAATCCACAGCAGGTGCTTAGTTTACAGCATTCAAGGTCATTTACAAAGGCACTTTGCTAGGTTCTTAGATGCCACGAAGCTCATATCACAGTAACACTGTTAGCTTATATGGCTCTCTCTCTGTTTTTATCAACTCTTTAGGTCAATAGTTTTCTGCCATCTATAACTTTGATTTTAAGTCCTTCTCAGAGATAAGGTATAAATTATGAATAAGTGAATGAATGAACAAAAACATGTTATCGGTTAAGAATAATTTAAAGGTAAAAATTAGTGAGAGAGGCAGAGAGATTTCTTACCTTCATGTTCAGCAGAGGCTGGTGCTAGATTAAACAATCGGGTTCCAAGGTTTTTCTAATAAAGATTTATGAGGACTGGATTCATATCAAGAGTAGTTTTTGTTTTCTTTTTTTAAAAATCCATCTCTCTGCAGTAAAATACTCCTATTTTTGAAAAAGCTAGGTCAGTCTTAGTCAAGTTTTGCATACTTTCCAGGTTTTGTTTGTGGTAATATTGATATGCAACCAAAGCAGAGGCGAGTTTTTCTTTTTTACAGTTCATTGCAGGAAAAATAAATAAAATGGTCAACATTCAAGGAATTTTATGAAAAATTTTTGACCTGGTGAAGTCACAGAAGTGATTATATCTTTAAAAAAAAAAATACAAATAGGCTGACCTGAAAGGCATACCACATGTGTTTCAAAAGTAATGCCCGTGTTTTATGTATTGATATTCTTGAATAATAAACTTTCTATCCTTCTCTCCAAAAGGGGAAGTGTGGTTATGGCTATGAATGATGCAGTATGACTTCCTGTCTTTGGGAGACCTTCGATCTTGTTAGTGCTGCTATCCTGTTTGACTATAACCCTGTAATCTTTAAAGAATGTTTTTGGTCATGGGCCCTCACCTTCGAGTGATTTCATCCAGATACAGTTTCCATAGGCTTTACTGGTTTAAACAGAAGAAAAGAGCAGACCATCTGAATGAAATAAAATGTCACCATTAAATTGGTTGCTGTAGCTTAAGGTACAGTGTAATTGATATTTTTCCAGCCGCTGCTTTCAGTTGGATTTAAAGTTTAGAAAAAGTTTTGCATCTGATAAAAAATAATAAAGCACAGGTTGTGTTACTTCCTTCTTTTGTGTCCCAAAACATAAGGAATGTCTTTGTGCTTTTACATGGTAACTGATGATCATTAAGAATTTCTCTCTCTCTCTCTCTTTTTTTTTTTTTTTTTGTTAACTAAATAATTGCCCATATGTGCTAACTGGGGTATACGTGAAAAGTGCCTTTGAAAAAAAGTAAAAGCATTCTTCCAATAACTATAACTGTAACTTGGGTCGATTTGTATAACTTCTCACATGTAGTTGATTCCTTCTATAAAATGGTTTAATTACTTATGTAAAATGAGGTGTCTAAGTGATAAATCTGTTGTTACCACCAAGGGATAAGAGTTCTTTCACCTAATCACAATAATTAATTTTGTTTCCCAACCATGCTGATAGTTTGTTATAGTCATGAAGAATATAGCCTTTAGAAAAATACAAACTTAAACATAATCTGAAATAACGGTTATCTCTATTAGTTTCTTTAAAACTGTTAATGAAATAAAAGGGGTAAAAGTAAATAAAAACATATTACATATTTTAAACAAAAACTAAACTAGAAAAGCTTTTATTACTTCTGAGATAAGCACAGAGAATAAATATTCACCAATTATTAAATTTTCCACTAGATAACCTAATGAAGAATGGGAAGGAGAGGAAAAAATAATCATTACAAGGTTCCTTAAGTACTTGTTATACTTCATAAGGAGTTCATAAATCCTCTATTGTTTCCATTATCAGAAGTTTCAAGGTCAATATTAAATAAGGAAAAGTGTTTTCCTTGCAAATAATGTCCTTAAAAAAACCTTGTTTTTATTTTTCTTTAATTTGGCCAAATGTATGTTCCTATTCAAAAATACATTTAATTTTAGATTAGAAGTAGGCTGTGTGATAAAGCATTTGAGGAGACACAAATGATCCTGTGAATCAGTGGAAGACAGAGTTGTGAAATATTGTTTGTTTTTAGTTGTGAAATATTGTTACAAAATAATTTTTAAAAATGCTCTGGAAGGTGAGAACATGGGAACATACAGTCTGGACCTTGGTGGGTGAGTCCCACCATGCTGAGACCCAGCAGCTTAACTTAAGGACAAAGGACTAGATCATTTCCATGCATTTGAGACAAAGACTCTGTCAGTTGATGTAAAAAACTTGAGGCTTATACATAAGGTAACAGCTAATACTTACTTATAGATGCTATATAGCAAATTTATACACAGAAATCCCCAAACTCATTCTCCAATTATCTTTTAATTTTTTAACACTTCTTATTTAGCAATATTCCTTAGTGTGAGCTCTAAAAAGAGTACCATAGGGATAAAAGTAGGCTCAATCTTGTTCCCATTCACCCATTTGGCTGCCTGAGGTTTGAATTCTTTCTCCTTCAAGACTGCACTTAACACCTTTTCTCATAATTGGATTTTACATATAAAATTACTGGGGTCAGAAGGAAAAACGGATTGTGATTCTCTACTGGCTAGCAAACAGTGAAGATGAAAGCGTTGAGTGTAGAGAGAGGAAGAAAAAAAAAAAAGAAAGATGGCCTTCCATTAACAGGCCTTCCAATAGGCAAGTAGGAGGACTGAACTGGGGAATTATGCTATTTTAATCACGTATTCCAGCAAAAACTCTGAAGTTCATAACCGGCAATACACACGAAAGAAGCAGTTTTTTTTTTTTTTAAGCCGGATAAACACTAGGGTTCAATCATTTTCCCTATCTTCTGGGATGTTTCTTTTTTGTCCCGAGCCATAAACTATTAATGCTTATGAGTGGCCTTGTAGGGGAACTGAAATTAAACTGTGCTTTTTTTCCCCCAACAGTATTTCTTTTTAGCAATCAAAGTGACTGCTCGACACGATACCATTCTAAAAGGCTAACGTTTTTCAGACTCATCCCATTTATGTCTCCCTTATTAAACGATATAGAAAGCTTTAAAAAGATGCAAGAAAATCCCTAAAGTAGGAAGTTTAGGTACTTTTTTTTCAGTATCATGTTTTTAATAAAAGGTTGGAAATGTGGCTTAATGTCAATGTATCTCATTTTTCCATGGCACAAAGGAAGAAATATCTGTGGGAAGAATCAAAAGACCTTGAAATCCACAGTGATGTTAAAAAAGCAAAGCTTGGATTTGTAGGACAATAACTCCAGTCTTTTGAGGGATAAAAATAGAAATTGTGTTAGCAACCTATCCCAATGGCTTTCTATCCTCATGGGAGGGAGAAGGAACGAACACGTTATGAAATCTAGACCTGGAATTGCCAGAGTACAACAAAACCCCCAATTCCCCCAGCCGCAAAAAGACCGTCTCGACCATCCATACTTCCAGGCATGTTTTTTTCCCCTGGTTTCTAGGGAAACATGCTTTTATACCTAAGGCTGACTTGGGAAATCCTTTTTTAGACTCCTTTTAAAAATTTGCCACTTATAATTGCGATTAACACCTAGGAATACTGGCCCTCCAAATCACCTGACTCTCAGATTTTTTCTCCCTTAGTAGCTTAGGTGAATGCTCAGGATTATTATTAACTGCACTGACTTGACACTGATTGCTAACTAAAGTTAATAGAGTTTTAAGAGACTAACTCAATGAACAGTAGCAGATAGCTCTGGGGATTACTTAACCTCAAATTGAGTGCCCGGTCTAATAAAATATTAATATATATGGCTATAATAGAAAGGAAAGCATATATGAATATACACACGTGCTTGTATGTCCATATAAGTAAAATCAAGAGAAATGGCAATTTTTTTTTCAAGAATTGAGGGAAAGTTGGCTTAAAGTCACAGCCTACAAAGAAAGACATGAGTTGCACTGTCCCATTCCCCCACTCCAACACATGTTTCAGGAATTACAGAAATGTTGAAGAAGTCTTTGGACTTTGAAGGAATATGGATTTGGGGTACAGAGGAGGTAAAGTAAACATTCAGACCTTAGGAGAGCTTACTCAATGGCCTAATTATTCAAGAAATAGGTTAAAACTTTTTAGTGCTTTGCAGTTTTACTGGTCAGGAAGCCACTGATATTTATTCTAACTTTTAATCCATATCTTTTTCCCATCAAACTCTCTAGACTTTTTCAGATAAAACATGCCCCCCAACCCCATTTATACCAGATAAGACACTCAGGGGTTCAGATTATAAAATACTTTTAAATATTTTAGAGCTAAATAAAATCTTCTTTTAAAAACAAATTCATATGCCAGATAAATCATATAATATAGTAAGAGGTAAACTCAGTCAGAAATCAGTATTCTGCTCTTACACTTTCACCATGACACACTTCTATTTCAGAGGAACGCAGGCCCACGAAACCAAGTCATATCAGTAGGTTTTAACAATGGAAAAAGGAAAATTTAAAACATAATGAAATATTGACATTCAAGAAGGAAAATAATACTCTCCCTGCAAAATGGCAAATGATATAATTAATTAACAACAGCTTTTAATATCGCCATGAGTTTAGAGTGATGTAGTGACCATTGGTAACATTTCCAATTATGGTGAGAGGTAGTAACAAGGGTACTTGGTGTTACAAAACTGGCTTTAGACTGCTCTGGGTCTGAATCACAGCTCCTCCCCAACTCTAGATATGAACTTCAACAACTCAATCTCTTTGAGCCACCATTTTTGCTTTCTTCATAGAGGTATGTTTGGGTTTAATGGGAAAAAAGGAAACACACACACAGATATACATAGTGAGGCAAAAATACCCGATACCTAAGTACTTATTAAATATTAGTTTCCTTTCTCTTATTCCCTCTGAAGTTTTTCACATTAATCTTTGTGTTTAATCACATTATCATCTTTTATAATTTTAACTTAAAAATGAATATGATTATAAGAATAAAAGAAGGGGGAAAGATTAAAATGCTATCCATGGATACATCTTAGTATTGCGTATTTAAGTCAAAAGTAATACATGTTTTAATTACCGTGAGAATGGTTGAGTAAAAATACCTGAGCATTCAGACAGTTCAGAAACTACGGAGAGAATTTCCAATCATAAAGAAGAATCCCCAAACTGTAAGAATTATCTTAAACATTGGTCTAAAGTGGAAATATACACATTAAAAGAAAAAATTAAACAGACAAATATAATTAATAACACTACACTGAGGCAGGAATGAATTATAGTTCTATTTTCCATACCTTTAGTGAGGGAGAGCCCAGATCCCTGAGACACACACGGGTCCAGATCTTGGAGATCTGGATGAATTCAAAACTCTACATGGCTGTGTATGTTCCGTCACAGCGACAACGCGGGCTCTGTCTCAACGGGTAGAGGTGGGAGAATCCTAACTCTTTCACTTTCCTATCTCTTGGCCTTGGAAAAAAAAAAAGTTTCTTTCTGATTTCTCTGACTCTAATATTAAAAATACTATCATAAGAGAATATAAATGAGCCAAACCTGAAATTTCCTTGCTAGAGGAAACAGTCTTCCCATATTTTAAATGAAAACAAAACAAAACAAAACAAAAAAACGGATGAGAGACATAACTGTGTGTAAGCCAAAAATAGCATCACACAGAAACTTCACCTAGAACAGGACCTTCCTGGGTGGTGAAGGTGGTCTTTGAGACAAGTGAACCCAAAGCTTGTGTCTCTCAAAAAGGCAGGCTGTTCCCCAATAATAGGACTACAGGAACCACAGGTGAGAAATTCTGCTCCCTATTTATATCGTATAGAATTCCAGGGGAGTGGGTTTCCTCATCCAATAGTTATGCCGAGGACTGCTCTCTCTTTTTTTTCAGAGAAACATTTTGATATTAGTACACCTATTTCTCCTTGTACGAGCTTTAACTCTGGACATTTTATCCTTTAGGTAGGTGTAATAAGGAATATGACTTTTCTCCCCCGTCTTAGGAGGGTGAGAGCTGGTACATCCAGAACCCAAAGGAGAGGAGAACTGAACTCTGACTCTTTGGCATTTATATAGTGTATTTCCTCTGAAGAGTGTGAAGCACATCATAAAATGTTAATTAATAGCCAGTATTCTTCAGCGCATCCCTAGAGAGGGCAAATGCAGGTGAGGATCCTCACACCCCCACTTCTACCCTAGGAAAAAAGGAAGGTCCATCCCTAGTAAAAATTGAGAGAGAATACAAAGGGCCAGTGGGAATGAATGTTTGTATTTGGTCAGAAAAATTGCCCCTTTAGTTAAGGGACACGAGACTTTTGGACAGATGACACAAGTTGTAAAAAGTGAAGAGAAACTGGAGGGAGGAGAAAATCCTTAAAGGTACAAGAAAAGAGAAGGAAACAGAGAGGATGAGGAAGAAACAGTGAAACATCTGTGACATCATTTTTCTTCCAGGAGGCCTCAGATGGGGTACAGGCGCCAGAGTTCTCACCCCCGCCCTCAGGAGTGCTGGGTCCCAGGAGTGTTGCAGCTGGGGCGGGAGGGGCAGGAACAGCCCCCCTCACATTCCCTGGTGAAAGTGTATTTTACTAGACACATTCAATCCGAAATGTCCTTGCAATGATGAAATGTTAGAGAGGCAGACTCTGGTTTTGTAGTTGGCTTGTGTTTCTTTTATGTCTGCTTATGTGTTTGTTTGTTCATTTGGTGTGACAGTGTGTGTGCATGTGATGAGTGGTTGGCTGTTTCTTGTGTTGGTTTTGGGGTAGTTGTGGTGTGCTGACTTGCTGTGTTAAGGTTAAAAAACACATATGAAACAGATACCATTTTCTTAAACTCCTTTCTACTTAACATTTGAAAAAAAAAATTGAGAAACTACAGTCAAACAGATGTTTAAGCTGACTTTATTGGGTTGGGTTGTATACTCTGACCTAACTCTTTTCCAGATAAAATAAGACTGAAATGAATTTCAAGAACAGTCTTTAAGAAAAAAATTCACATAATATGCAAATTGGTGCTTTTGTTGGGAAGTAAGAGGCATCCTTATTTTCTTTATTTTTTTCTCCAATCTTTTCTAAGTAAATTAGTGCTCAGCAAATATTTTGTTAACTGATAGGTGATGTGAATGGGATTTACTTACAAAACTCCTAGTTAATCTATGACACCCATTCCTGTTCTCACTTGAAACGATATTCATGGTAGCAATTTTTGATTCCCATGAAATTTTTTTTATTTCTTTAGAACCTAGGGATAAGGGGAAGAAAGTTAGTTTAAAAATCTTTTAAATAAGTCTCAGCCATCCAAATATGGAGCCACCAACCAGGTGGGGGTCTGCAAAATAATGCAGTAGAGTAGTAGGATTTAAAGTCAGTTGCATTAAATTAGACTGACAGCGCTTAATTTGATGAGTTAAATAACTTTATTCAATAAATAACATGAAAGTCTAATATATGCTAGGCATTTAGGTGACCAAGTGAAAAGGTAAAAATACTAAACAAAGATAAAAATTCTCTTTTACTAATACTGAGTATATTGTTCTGCTATGTAAGCATTTAATAAAGTAAGTTACTAGAATCTTGTATTTTACATGTATCAACATTCAAACTGGTGAATAACCAAAAACTGATAGAGTAAAAATGAAAAAACGTTAGAAAAGAATTTTATGCAGTCCAAACTCTTTAAACTGCCTCAAGAACCTAATATAAGACACTAACTTGTACAATATCAATATGGTTTAATTTGCTCTTAATTGTGTTATCATTAAATAACCATCTCTTGTAACTTGGAGACATGGCTACAATTACTAATTATTCCTAGCCAAGTTCTGTAAAAACAAATTTAAGATAACACTGTAATCAGTTTTCCATTACCTGTTCTCCATAATAACACTTAACAGTCATATTTAGGGGGAAAAAAACCCCCAGAACTTGTCTTATTCCTAGTTGGTCCTTTGCAAGTAAAAAGCATGATAGAAGAGTACCTGTCATATGTTTTTAAAATAAAATAATAAATCATAATACAACCTTTATATGTTTACATCATTGTTTCAATAACAGCAATGACCTCAAGTATTCTTGAAGTGACATGGTTCCATAAGCAACATTACTCAAATGAATAAATGTACGTATTGCAGAAGACATTCTGCAAAGATGAATGACAGAAATTTATTTCCATTTATTTGCTCAAATTGAGTTAAATCTGCATTTATTTTCCCCCACCTTGTGTGAAAAGAATGTCAGTGTATATGGTCATGTCTAAACTATTTATCTGTATATATAGCGATGTGAGGGCATGGAATCTACTAAATAAAAAGTGAAACAGATAATCAGTATGGTCTTAGTATCCTGGTACCTTCAAGACCATCCTTGGGGCCATGAATGAAGGAATGACAGAAGTGCTTAGAGAGTCAACTAAGCATATGGAGAGTAATTGCTGTGAAAGCTATTGATTAAATCTCAAAACAGAAGGTCAGTATTAGATTTGATGCCTTTGTGGAGCTCCTTCTGCCTGAACTCTCTTTTGTCAAGTCCCCCTCTCATTATCACCTTCTTCCTCAGTTAGGTAACTGAAAATTTCAAGGGAACAGCTAACCAGCCAGTGTTGAGGTAACATCTTCCTGGAGCTGAAGTCATTGCGTTACAATGATTTGTTTTTCCAGTGAGATTTCATTTGTTAAAATATACCTTGAAATGCAGTTGTAAGGGAGAAACTCCCCTGACCTCAGTTGCTCACACCTTCTAGTGTCAGTTCCTTCTGGGATTTGGAGCAAAACTGAGCACTTTGGCAAATATAAAAATAATCAGTCCATTAGTATCAAGTTGCTTTCCTGACTACAGCAAGGTGCTCCTTCTGCCTCCCCAAACCCCAGCCATCCTCCCACATTCTTTTCCATCTCACCCTAAGATGTATTATATTCAAAATACAACGGGAACTTCATTGACTTACTGCTTTCCCCTCAAAGATTGAAGTTGTAAAACATAATTGCATATAAACTACACACA
This sequence comes from Mirounga leonina, assembly GCF_011800145.1. Taxonomy (NCBI): domain Eukaryota; kingdom Metazoa; phylum Chordata; class Mammalia; order Carnivora; family Phocidae; genus Mirounga; species Mirounga leonina. The sequence goes on from NW_023270451.1 coordinate 13,000,255, forward strand.
AAACCTTTTCCAATTTTGTAATGTCATTTTACTGCAACTCTAGGTTGTAAATGCAGACCTTGGTAAAAACAAAACTGGGATGTAAAATATACACAATAAATTGGAATGCATTAACTAACGGTTGACATTTTGTATCTTTCCATTAACATTATTATATAGTTTTTGTGAAACCCCCCCAAATAGAAAATATAGATTTTGTAGCTTACAAAGGATTATGAAACTGGGTGCTATTATTTCAGTAAAATGGGTTATATCTACGAGTGAGAATACTTCAAGAGTAAATCTAAAATGTATTTAAAAGAGAACATTTCTTTTATCCTTCTCTTTGAGATTTTCTGACAGGTAGAAAATATTTCAGGAAGTCACTGTTCTTAAAGTAAGCAGTTGTTCCTGCATGTCTGGAGTTAATATTAAATATGACTAGCAGCAGTTATAGGAAAAGGTTATTTATTTTTCATATATTTACGGGGTTAATTAGAAAGTGATATGCGACACACTTGTGATTATCAACCTTATAAATGGCACTTCAAAAAAGCATTGTTCAGTTTTTTCCTTACCAAATATATCCGAACATGCTCTTCAAAATAAGTTTTCCAATTTTGTATCTTTCTTTGAACACCTGGAAAATTAATTAGTATCTACCTAAATAGAGTCAAATGTTCCCTTTCAAAATACATTTTTCTTACAGCCACTCACAGAACAATAAAAACATTCCACTAAGATTCTTTTTCATGGTGAAGAATGCATTCCGTGGGGTCTACTTTGGGGGATTGTAAGGGGAGAAACCTGGGGTGCTTTAAGGTTAATGGACAGTGATTAAGGTTAATGGCTGAGTGCCTAAGGTTAAGTGCTGTATTTACATAGCTGCCAATTCTCTTATAAAAAAAAAAGTGTTCATGTCTATCAATCAGCTCCAGCTAATAGCCAATTAAATAGCAAATGGGGTATAGAGGCAGAAGTTAAAGACCCCTCAATCTGCATATACAGGGTGGGATTGTCATTTCTCAGTCAAGAAGTATTTACTGAACAGCTACTTTGTCACGGCTGTCTGGCACAAAGACAGTGGGAGCCCTGGTCTCTGTGCCCAAGAAGCTCAGCCTCTAGCAGGTTATGGAAATGCCTCAGGACAGGCAGCTATCAAAAATGACACAGGTAATACAGGTTACAGAATTCAGGGCAGGAAAAGATCCTGCCTAACTCAAGATTTCATAGACTAGGGAAGGATGTTTTCATTACGCCGTAACATTAATGGTTTTCAAAGAGCTACATTTCATTCTTTAAACAAGTGTACCACCTCAGACAGTGTGAACCTATGTCAACGACATAGGTCAACGACACACTCTGTGCTGTCCATACAGCATATGTGCCGTAGTTGGACCATTAAAACCACGCCCATGGTTTATCGATCGTATCACAAGGAAGTTCAAGGGTTAGGAATATTCAATTGCTTTTCTTTTTCACATGTAAAATCTCAAGGTCAATTTAAACTTGTTTTTTTTTTTTTTTTTTTTTTTAAGATTTTATTTATTTATCAGAGAGAGAGAGACAGAGGCAGGCAGAGGGAGAAGCAGGCTCCCCGCTGAGCAAGGAGCCCGATGTGGGACTCGGTCCCAGGACCCTGGGATCACTACCCAAGCTGAAGGCAGGCAGGCAGACGCTTAACCGACTGAGCCACCCAGGCGTCCCTCAAGGTCAATTTGAGACAAGGACAACGATAACCACAAAGACAGCCAGAGCAAAATGACATTAGCACACTGACTTTGAATTCCATGTAAATTTACTTGGATTAGGCAAGTCAGAAAAGTTGAGGCTAGTGTAGGGTCTGAGGTCTCCGGCAGTTGTCCAAGGCAAACTGCATCACTAACCCCCCAATGACAACATGATTAATTATATAAATGAAGTTTTACTAAAACAAGATTAATGTTCATCTCGGCAGCAGCCACTGGGAACAATACTCCATACGTGGAGCAGCTTCACCTTCCCTCAATTAGCAACAGTCAGGCAGGGCTTTTTGTATTTCTCTTTTTCCTTTTTTCACTTCCTCTGAATTTCCAACTGATTTCAGAAGGAAAGTATGCTAGGGATGGAGGATGTGGGGGTTAGGGGCTAAGGAGGAACAGCGGGAATGGCAGAGAAGGTGAAAAATGGACTTGTAACACATAATCATCAAAAGTAAACTTCAAAACTTAGATTATTTTCATTTGGTAAGGTTCTTCCACTGGCTGGTTTCAAAATCTTTCGAGCATGAGAATGAAACAGGCAAAAGTGACTGGACAGCAGAAAGTGACACTGAGCTGTAACAGATCCTCATCTCCTGACTGAGACTGCTTGCCAGGGGGCCCCTTCCTGGGTCAGAGATGGCCACAGACAGATCTCAGGTCGGAGGTGGAAAGGAAGCGAGCTCGGCCCTTGGCCTGAAACTCAACTCTTTTAATTTTTTTTTTTTTTTGGAAGCTTGTAACATTAGAAACACCTTTCGAATCAAAAGATTGCCCTTACTAAAATATAAACATGCCTCAAAGGGTTAAAACTAGTAATTAAAAGATACCCATCACACTGTATTTTTCCACATGCTGTGTCTTTGCTGAATTGGCTTCCCGTCCAGGGCCTAGCAGTAATTACTACACCCAAAGAATGAGTATTTTGATTTAGGAATTACTGGGGAAGAGGGTGACAATGCTAAAGAATAAAGACTATTTAAGAGCATGGAGCTTTCTGAACTGACAACACTCTGCTGTTGGCAGAAGTTCAAGTTTGGGGGTAATCGGAAGTCAGAATGAAGACTAAGAGCAGGAGGGTGACTCAGCTGTTGAGAGAAGGAAAGAGAAATTGCTCCCTGAATTGAAAAAGTTGTGAAGAGAATGGAAGAGTGTCAAAGATAAAGTTCATAACACTCAAAATTTGCTAAAGTATTTCCTGGTTCTTTAGGCTTCTAAGTAGAAAAAGGTGCACCCTTTCATTGTGGGGTTGATCAATGAAAACACACTAGGGTCAGTCTAAATCTTCAGTGACCCACCAGTCTTTCAAATACTCATTACCTCTACCTTCTTTTGCATATGTCTTAATTATTAATGGCTTCTGCAGCACAGATTGGGATCAAATCTAAACCCTACACATTATTTCAAAGATCTTGTAACTGTGACATGTCTTTGTTAAAAGAAATTAAAAAATGCTTTAAATATATTGTTCATCCAAATGAAGAGAGCCAGCCACAGCTGATGTTAAAACTCATTATCTATTAAATAAGAAATGCAGTGTATAACAACAACAACAAAAAAGATCTAATAGAAACTTCATATATCTCTGACAAATTTTCCAAAGATTTATAGCTCTAATTTCAAGACGGAATATGAAATAATTGCAAAATGTTTTTCTATTTCTTTAAGTAATATCATTCTTAATATGGTTTCCTATTTTTTTCTTTTATTACCCATAATTTAAGATAAATTAAGTTCACTATTTTCAGCTAATTACATTGCATCATCCCCATTTCATTATGGTGTCTATAGTTTGACAGAATAAAAAATCATCTGGAATAAAAAAAAGGCAAATTATTATCTATTTAAAGTGCAAGAAATGCTTTTTAATTCCTTAATTCATGATAAGCACTTAACAGAAGCCAGCAAAATTAACTAAAACAATCAATGTCCTCATTTTTCAATATTCAAATAACTTGAGGATATTTAACTACTCAAGAGTTTATTAATTCAGTCAAGATTGACTTTAAGTCATTTAAATGTATCATAAAAAATAAAATTCTTTAAAATATCAGCATACACTGGGCGCCTGGGTGGCTCAGATGGTTAAGCGTCTGCCTTCGGCTCAGGTCATGATCCCAGGGTCCTGGGATCGAGTCCCGCATCGGGCTCCCTGCTCCTTGGGAGCCTGCTTCTCCCTCTGCCTCTCTCTCTCTCTCTCTCTCTGTCTCTCATGAATAAATAAATAAAATTAAAAAAAAAAAAGAAAGAAACAACTAAAATATCAGCATACACCTTTATGAGTAACACATCATTGTTATCTTACCCAAGTTTTGTTTTAATTATGTTTTATGTACTGCTGTCCATTAATAATACCACAAACGAAACAATATGCATATACATATTTTAAATTAGAAATAAAAGAAACTATATACCATATATTATCTATTTAAAAGTCCTCAGGTAAAAATATTGAGGCAGTGTTATTAAATGACCTGTCCATGGTCATACAACTAATTTTGACCTTATGCAAGTACAATCTTTGAAATTTTGGTAAATTCTCTACTCATTATAAGACTATGTATATAAATGCACATACATTTTATAGTTATTGTATAGCTGATACCTATTCCTAGAAAGTAAACTAGTAGACTCAACCTGAATTGCATATAGTTTCTTAGTGTTCACCTTTTTAAATATAACTATTATAAATCCTTAGCAATGCTTTTCAAGTCCAGTAGTTAGGATTGGCAACCACAATAGTAAATGCACTCAAAATGCTTTTAACCTGCCCAGCCCTTAGTACTTTCTTTAAAAATAGCTCAAGTCAATCCTTAAACTTGGGTGGTCACAGTAGGTAGGAACTCCCGAAGTATCATCTGCCCATGACACTGCTTCCCTCCAAAAAAGCCAGAGTTCCTGCCACATTCACTTTCTTCCCCAAAGACACGCTGACATATAACGTTATTGCTGTAGCCACATGTGATATATCATGGATGGGTCCTATTAGCCTGTTCTCATGTCAAAGGTGGTCTTCCGGAACTATCATCCTGAGCTTTGGAAGCAATTCCAGGCTTATCTTATGGGAAGTCTTACTCATTTAAGCAGTTACATAATTGATTCTGAGCTTTAGTCATAGAAAACACAGTCTTAACCTTCCTTAGTCTAATCTCATATAAAGGATACAAAATTCCCTTGGGAATTTTAATTAATGATCGAGATCTTTTCAGCCCTTCAAAATGTTGGTGTGCAGGTATATAAAGTTTTTAAAGCTTAGAGAGGGGCAGAAATGCTGAAAATATTTTGGAAGCAACATCAAAACAACGAATGACAGGTCTCCGAGTAGTAAGTACAACTGTAAATGCAAGTGCAGTCCGCTTTTGCAGACAGAATGGAAATATGCCACGCCAGCCCCCCAAATGAATCTTCCCAAACTTCATGTTAATTGCCTGTGGATAGAGAACTACAACACACTTGCCCCTTTGTCATGACAATTTAATCTTTTATGAACTGTTTAGCTCTATTTCCTTGGAAATATGATAAAAATTAGAATGCCAATGGTATGACTAGGAAAATTTACCTGCGGCAAAAATGACCTTGACTGCTACCCTGAATCAGGACTGGGAGAATGGTAAATACCTGACAGGAAGCCTAATGTCAGGTTTTCTGACTATGGTGACTATGTCCACTGGGCAGACTTTAGAAGCTGTACCCCTATTGTAACCAAAGATACTGGTTTCCACAGGGAAGGGCACTTTTAAGCTGGTGTCTTCACCACCTTGCCATTTTGATCTCTGCTGCACCTCAGCTATTGGGCTGCCCCAAGTGGAGCCCCTGATGCTGCCCCACTGGCAGTCTGTTGTCCCTTCTCGTTCCATCTCATTCTAAGTAGGCTGGTGTCAGCTTTAGCCAATGGTAGTTTTGTGAGTCTAGTTGTTTTGGAGAGTCTAAAAAGTCTCCAAGTGGGCAATATACAACTAAGTCCTAAAATAAACATTTGGGTCTTATAATAAAAAAGCGAAGTTCACAATTTCCAAAATGAACAAATTTAAAAAACTCGTATTTCACTTACAAGACCTCTGTGTAATGCTGTTGGTAGCCATAGTCATCGTTTAAAGTAACAGACTAAATATAATATAAATATATAATAATATATATATTATATTATATATAATATAAATAATAATAAATATAAATATAATAAATAATAAATAAATAATAAATATAATAAAAATATAATATAATAATAAATATAAAATATTTATAATATAAAAATACAGTGTTTCTATAGCCAATCATTACGATAAATATTCAAAACTCTAAAATAGCCAAGGTAAGCTGGGAAAAAATATTTTAAGTTCATAGATTTTTTTCCTGTTGGTGCATGCCAAAGTTTGTGATGAAATTTGTTTAAATTATGGACAATAGTTCCTTAAACAACAAAAAAAGCATTTTTATTTATTTGAGTTATTACTGTAGAATATATAATAGAAATCATGCTAATAGAGGATTTATTCACACATGCATATATTTGCTTTCACACATAAATTACATACACACACAGAAGTTATTTATCACATTATTGTAACACAAATTAATGAATATACCTAAAAATATGATGTAAAGACAAGGTCTGATATAAAATATACCTCATTTCCTACATGACAAAATCATCCATAACATTTGTATTCTCCTAAAGGTACCAAAGTAAAATGCCTTCTTGAAAGATGTGGCATCGATATCATACTCATTTCTTGTATTTTCTCGAATCAAAATATGATGGCAATATTAAAGGCTTTTGTCAGGTATGACTCTCACCATATATACAGTATATATGTGCATCCCTGAGGTTCATAATGTATTGAAATAGTTTGAGTCTCTAAATTCCAGTCCAAAGGACTAGAACTATAATAAAAACAATTTCTCAAAACAGAGGATCATAGGGAAAGAGAGGAAAAAAATAAAACAAGACAAAATCAGAGAGGGAGACAAACTATAAGAGACTCTTAATCATAGGAAACAAAGTGAGGGTTGCTGGAGGGGGGAGGGATGGGAGGATGGGGTAACTGGGTGATGGACATTAAGGAGGGCATGTGATGTAATGAGCACTGGGTGTTATATAAGACTGATGAATCAATGACCTCTACCTCTGAAACCAATAACACATTATATGTTAATTAAATTAAAAAAATTTAAAAAACAGTTTCTGTCCCAACCTACCCTGCATATTGGGCATCTTGGCATGTTTGTGCACATTCACTGCTTTCAAATATCATACTGAATGTATCACTTGAAAATATTTTTTATAGTTTAATGTTATTCATAAAATTGAGAAAGTAAAACACATTGCTCACCTAACGAATGCAAATGACAAATCTCTTTGCCTGTCAATATGAAGACTAAAGAAGATACCAAACCTCAGGACATAATAGTAGTTACTTTATGTTTCTTCTCTATATTCACCCACATATATTTGCTTTTATGAAATGAAAGGCTTGCACATAAGCTACTCTTAGTCAAATTTTCATGTTGCATAAATTAAATATTTGGTTACAAAACTGGTCATGTTAAAATATACTTCTAATACTAGAAGTGGAAAAAAAATGAAAGCACATTATGAAAATGAGCTAATAATTGTCAAAAAGAGGACCTGAACTCCGGTGTTTTACTTCATGTTCAGTGCTCTACTTATGGAGAATTTTCGATTTGTAATTCAGTCAAATAGAAGAACAGGTATGTGCATAATTAATAGTATATGGCTTATTTAGGAAAAATAAATTCCAGAGTAACTGAAAGTACAGTTTATCAGGAAAATCATTATGTAGCATGTGGAATTCATGCTTATCAGCACATCTGGCCAGAAACAAGGTCAAAACCTCAAACTTTCAATACAGGTACAAATGGAACACTAATCATCCTTCTCTGCTATTCATCCAAATTTGAATGTGCAATATTAAGGAATAAAACAAAATGAAGTTGACTGCTAATTAGATGCCTCTTTGAAACCTTGAGTTTGTGGCACCTTCAACTTTAACTCTGAACACACAGCAATGAAAAAGTGTACTTCACAACAAAATTAAAAATTTGTATCATGCTCAAAATAGGCTATAGGTGTTAATAAATCTAAAGTGAAGAGAATATTTAATATTAAGCAGGCATAGAAAAGAACTTTCAGATATTGGTTGCAGAAATATACCAAGGTAGCTAGAAGTCTGATTTGTGTAGGGAACTGAGAACCTTCCATACAAAGGAAGGACTGACTACGAGTTGAGTTGTGGTTGACTTCTGGTTTGGGCTTCTGGGTGTATGAGACTGTTCTGACCACCAGATGTGAATGGAACTGTCCATCAGCACAGTAGCTAAGCCTACAGTGTCCTCAATATTTCCCTGGAACATGAGCCAGTAGGAAGCAAGCCAGTATGAGCCAACATCAGAATTAACTGTAGACTGGGGCCCTGGTGGAAGGCATGGGACAAGTCAGATAAAAAAGGGAGGGTGAGGGGTGAGGAGACTCTCCCACTGAAGATGAACCTACAAAGGAAAATGAAAGATTTTCTGGAAAATTCAAGAAGGATTTATGAGGATAAGATTAACTTCAAGAAGCTAGGCTGTTGATCTCTTTGAGTAATGACACTGATAGAGGAAGTCTTTCACCAAAGTTTTTTAAGTAATCATCAATCCTCAAGGTATTTAGAGCTTTCAGATCCTGTCACTATAGATTAACTCTTCCAGGATCTTGAGGTTAGTTGGAAAAAAATTACTTATTTTCTTCTCTGTCTTCTTTTGTATAAAAATAGTCTCTGGTCTTATAAATGCCAACCACATTTAACTATCTTCATCAGATATATTTTATCAACACAAAAGAATATATGGGAATTAAAAGAACACTTATATTTACCCACTTAAAAATAAGTGGGTTGGGGTTGCTAAACATTTTATCTATCCACTTAAAAAAAAAAGTTGGTTGAGTTGCTAAAAATTTGATGTAATTTCCACATGTTCATTACATTTGCCATGCATAAATCTGCTTGTTTGTATAAAAGCAACTGGATGTCTTGGCTTAATAATTATGATATGCTTTTAGAAATTAAAAAAAACTCCCTTTAAACTGAATATTCTATCTTTATCTAGGAGAGGATACACAAGCCCATCATGACGAAAGTTCTATTATGAAATCGAAGGTTTTTTTTTATCATAAATATTTTGTTTTTGACTTCTCTACAAAGAAAATTCTCACTTATATGGATAAATGCCTATCTTGGGGAGAAAGTGTCCCAGCAGATAGACATACCACAGATACAGTTCCTAGGAAAATCTGTATTTGAAATGCAGTATTTCAAGTAGGTGTTTTCCAGGCTATGCCTACAAGACAAAAATATCCACAGACAAAGGGAAAATTCAATTAGCATTCTATTTAAACAATCCAGATGGTCCTACTGAATAACTGAGGCCCGAAAATCTTTCAGAGTGAATAACTGATAGCTCATTTTCTTCACTGCCTTAGTGGTGGGAATGTGTTGAGGTGACTCTCATTGAGAGGCCATCATGATTATAGTCACCCCCGTTAACTTCAACAGTGGCTTGGTTGGAAATACCCTCAGATGACAAACTCTTCTCAGAGACTTAATAGGAATGGAAAATTAGCAATTGAGTGAGGATAGAAGGACCAAATCTTCTCCAAATGTCTGCAATATGACTGTAACCCCTTCTGTGCCAGCAGTCAAACCTCTGAAAAGTAGTAGGGGCTATACATGCTGAATGATGAGGTAACTTGAAGTGTGCTCAGACTTACTGGTATTTAACATTTATGCTTTATTTCACTGGGTGTTCTAGCTATTTCTATTTATGAATCTCTTTCAGAATTCAAGTAGTTCTAATAAGGTGGTCAGAAATAAAGTCAACTTTGCATTGATAATGAAGTCACCTGCTAGGGAGGCAGCATTGCAGTGTTTGGAAGATTTATCTGTTTTCAGGCAAAGTTAATTTGAATCCAAGTTCCACAATTTACTAACTATGCAACACTCCTCAAGTTCCTCAACCACTCTATTTTTATATTTATGAATGGAACAGCTTGGGCTCCAAGGACTAAAGAAATCATGGGTACAAAATGCTCAGGGCAGTGTTTGGTTCCTTGCAAGTGCCCAACTAATGTTATTCATTAGCACCCTATCTGGAAATAGTTGGCTTCCAATTCAGAGCAAAAATGGAAGCCTGAATAGAAGAGTACCTGGAAAACACAGCTGTTGGGCACTGATAAGGAGGGAGCACATCTGGGATGCACTGTGCCCATTGGACAGTTGACTACACTCTCTCCTCCTTGAGTGGCCATTGAAATTTGACTGTATTTTTACCCACACTTGCTAACTTGACATATAATATAGTTTCTTTGCTGTAAGTGAAAATGGAGTTATTAAATCCTATAAATGTTGATTTAGGTTTAAAAAGTACAAATTATTTAAGAGAGAGTATCCCTTTATACCCTGGTGATTTCTAAAAACAATTCTTCCAAGCATCTGAGAATTTGCATGGACAAACAGAGCACATATATATATTTTACATTTACTTACATTATTTGTACTAATCAGTCCTATTGCAATCTTATTTGAAAACACGTACAGATAAAGCCACAAAGACACAGAACACTTACATGAATGAAAAGACAAAAGAATTTATTTAAGGACCATGTAATTTGTAAATTGCTTAAATTTCAACATGATATTTCTTAGCAAAATATAATTCTAGTTGAAAAGTTTTTTTTTTTTTTTAATTTTAAGTTGGACTTAACCATAATGCTTCTAGCATAAGTTTTAACTGGGATAGTTGTAACAAAACCACCATTATAATTATAGATGACTAAATGGCTTCTTTGAGGATATCACTATATATAATTACTGTCTTTATCTCCACTTAGCTATATATCCTTAAATGAATGTCACCATTAGTGAAAAATCATTATTTGCAGGAGTTACTTGTGTATATTTACTTGCTGACATATAGCTACCATTTAAGCATAATAAATCCTATGTAAAATATCAAACCCTTCCTCTGTCACTCCATCTTTACCCCACAGTGCCTCTTAAAGCTTATTAAGTTAACTGAAATTTAAGCAAAGGCTACATTTGTTTTAAGTATTTGGATAAAGTGTAAAATTCTCATTCATCATCCTATGCCGTCAATAATTGGCTTCAATAATTTTTTCACTTATTTTTTTACTGAACCAAATAGACTACCAATGTGCTATCATCACAAAAAACTAACCACGAAGTATTTAAAAAGTGCAGCATAGCACCACTTGATTTTTATTATACTTTGAAAGGCAAATGAAGTACATCAAGAAGAAACAAATCTAATGGCAGTGCTGAAGTGAAGTCCAGCCTTTGAAAAAGGCTTCCTATTAATCATAGACCTGACCTTTTCATTAAGGGGCACTTGTTGGAGTCATTGACACGGTTACAGCATTCATATGTGTGAACTGTACTCCATAGTATTCATGTACTGGGGAAGGCATAGTGAAATTAGATTCTCTCCCTGTAGGGGGTAGACATTGACCGCTATTCAATGCCAACAATTGTCGGTTAAAGTATTTCATGAAGAATGACTTTTAAACTGCATTTACTCCACCATCAGTAATGTCAATGCAATTCTTAAAGAAATATATTTAACTAGCGGTAATTAATTAAAGCTCTCATAGCAGCAACTTTATCCAAGCTAAATCATTTCTGAATATACACAAAGGAGTCATAAGGATTCTACCGTCATGGCTTTTAACCCATCAATTTCAATGATGTCCATCTATAATAGTTAGAAAACAAAAACAAAACACTGGCCAGTAGGGAATTATTTAAACAATGCAACACTGTTTTATCTCATTTTACCTGTCTATGTACCCTATATATGTGCATTGTCTTTTGAGACAACAAAGCCTTCCAGACTAATTTTTTAAAAATGCCTAAATTAAAAAAAAAATCCTCAAACGACTGTAAATAGTTATTATAACATGCTAATGGTTTTTAACCACCTCTTTTTTAAGATGATTATCTTTGGGCAATATCTGATGGACTGAATTTAGGAACCATAACTGGAATCTTTGTCAGGGCATATGTCCCATGTGTTTATTTCTTACATGGAACATCATACATTATTTGAACAGCAAACACATTCTTTCACATTGGCTGACATTCCACCTGAAAAAAGTCCACCACAGTTAGCTTGTTAACACAATTCAGGATATATGGTATAGTAATAAAAAGATTCCCCATAGCCAAGTAAAAATCAGGGTAGGGGGCTCAAGGAACAGGGCTGTATTTAGATCAAATCTGAACTTGAAGTCCAAATATAGTTAAATGGTGAATCTAAAGTTGTAAATGTAAAGTAAATGCAAAGTGAAGGCTGCTTTAAACCAAGCATGAAAGACCAAAAAGTCAAAGTTGAGATTTCCTACATCTGGCTTTAATATCTTTTCCTATGCTATCAGACAAATGACCTTTTGTTTTGTTTCGTTTGTTTAAAAATTCATTATCATTGTCATTACTGCTACAACTTAATACTGCTTTTAGTTTTCAGCACCCTTTCTTTGGTAAGAGATTGCGCTGTAAAATGGATTTGTAAAGTAAAAATGGCAAGCAAATTCCGCACGTTAATGAACGGTGATACGACAATACAGTTATGCATAAAAGTTGCAGTCTATTTTCAAGAAAAGTATGTACGTCTCTTACGTACTCTTTTTTTATTCTCAGAGCTGTGACCAAACACTTGCTACCATCATTTCTGACAGCAAGAAAGGACGTCTCACCCAGAAATAGTGAGTAATATGCCAGGCTGCAGGATTGAATTAGCAATATTATTAGCACCACATTTTAGTTCCGAGACCTTCTGAATGAGGAAGTCACTTGCAGGGTATTTAAGCTTCAGTGACAGTGCCAAGGCACTGTGCAAAACGAAACCGGGGGAAATCCACAGGGTTATGAACACAGGCTTTTTGCTCGTTCGCTTTTGCAGTCTTCAGAGGATTCGCTGAGAGTAAACATCCTTAATGAATTCCCAAGTAAAGAAGGAAGAAGAAATTTTCCACTTACTGCATTTGCTGTCCTTTGTCCACACGTTGAAGTAAAAGGGCTGTTCTGTTGTTCTTACCTAGCTCCAGGTTGCCCTCCGGATTAGGCATAAACGTGAGCGGCAAGAAGCGTGCCGACTTTGTTAACTGTACAAGGAGCAGCCCCTCGCGCTCTGCTGCTAGAGAGCCGGTCAGGACAAAGTGCTAAACTTCAGCATGAGAGCACAGCATCTATTACCCCTGAGGCTCTACCATTTCACCTCCACCTGGGCGGATCTATCAAGCTTCATCTCTATTAGAGCTATTTGACTCTGTGGTTTAAGAGGGAGGAGGGAAAAAAAAAAAAGGAGGCTTGCCGTTGTCACACTTGTTTCCTATTAGAGAGCCTTACGGTGGATTGAGTAATTGTGTACGAAGGTAGTCTGGCTGGCAGATGTGTGCAGCCCCAGCGGAGCACTAGATTCAAGGCAGATGGGTTGTACCAGGGCGCAAACAACATTGAGAGAGAGAGGCGTGATTAAAACAGCAGGCCTCTGTTTTATAGTGCTGGAAGTGGGGTAGCATTCAAGCTCCTGGGAATCAGTTCCCCAAATGGTACTACTCTATAGAAAGAAAAACAATAAATTCAATAAAAAGGAAAGATGTTCAAGCTACAAAAGTTAGAGATCTTTATAATATTCACTTTAACTATTAATGAAGGAGTGAATGAAGCACCTTTCCCCTCCCACTACTCCAACTGAACTTAATTAAAACTACTCAATCATGGGTCATCGTGGGTTATTGATAGTGTTAATGTGATGGATTTGAAACAGATCCCTCATTCTGCTATATAAGCCATGGTTATCTTTTTAATCTGAATTAAATTGCTTTAAGGAGATTTACACTGTCAGGGAGATTGACATTCTGCAATTGGACATTTTTTTAAAAAATATGGTTGAGGCCAATTGTTAAAAAAAAAATTGTCTTGTAGGTATTTCTGCATACCCCATATGATCTCAAGCACCTTAACCCACAGAAACTTTACGGCTTTCTATGTCACTGCTCTGACAGTCAAAAATATATAAGTAATCAGAACGAATATAATTAACTTTCACAAATCAGAACCATTTGATCTATTTTTCTACATTGTTGAGAGCTATTTTCCTTTGTTAAATAGTGCGCAACTGCTATTTTTAATAATGATGATAACTGGACAGTTGCTACATGCCAGACACTATGCAAAGAGCCCTACATGTGTTATCTCTTTTGAGTACCACATGGACACCATAAGATCAATATTATTATTATTATCATTGTTTTTTTCATCTGAGGGAGAGCTGGAGTTGGTCACATATTTGTTATGATTTAGAAGCACAATTCCATTGGACCTGACTCTAGACTCTTCACTCTTCACCATGTCATACAGACTCTATGCAAAATAATTTTTGTCCTGCACAAGATAAAATGATTATCATTGATTTCTTTTATAGAAAAATTGAAAATGATATCTTCTTTTATTTCTCTGGGTAGTTATAATTTAGAATTAAATACTCAAGATTTGTGCATCCAAATAGGTAGTAGAAATATTTTCCAGCCCACTGATGAAAGTTCCATTAAGGGCTCTAAGGATCAATAATGGTAAGAATTGCTGAAGGACATATATTTTAAAAATAATTCATTGGCACAATTTCTTATAATTAAATCACTTCAGCAAATATTTCTTATTATCTCTAAATGGTTTGCAGCAAATCAGTGGAAGAAGGATGAATAGGATTGAAAACTAAGGATTTCTTTTTTTTTTTTTTTAAGATTTTATTTATTTGAGAGAGAAACAGAGATAGTGACAGAGAGCACAAGCGGGGAGGAGAGGGAGAAGCAGGTTCTCCACTGAGCAGGAGCCTGACTCAGGGCTCGATCCCATGATGCTGGGATCATGACCTGAGCCGAAGGCAGATGCTTAACCCATTGAGCCACCCAGGCACCCCGAAAACAAAGGATTTCAATTAATAAATAAATTCTGCATTTTCAATTCATTTTACATGTTTCCCTAAATCAGTCCAAATCTATTGTTTGAGTAATAATTTCTTATTCTCCCTTTTATATTTTACCATTTTCCTATGAATAAATGTTTTACTTCCTCTAACAGAAGTTTATTTTTACTCAGCAGTAAAATCATATTACTCAGTGTATGAAAAAAAAGAAAAAGAAAAAAACCCTCTCATTTTATTTCTAGAGACAAAAAGACAGAGAAAATAAATCTGAAAATAAAGTAAGTTATGCTTCCATGAAAATTTTATTTAAATAATGAGACTTTCATTTATTTAAAAGTTTTGCCAAAGATAAAATAAAACTCTGGTCTTGAATAACAGCATGGTCTTATGCTATATGCCAGAGTGTACTGACATACATATTTATAGTCCTCTGACTTTGGGTCATTTTTGCTAAATATTAGCAAAAATGTTCTCTCTATAATTCTACCCAAAATAAGAGAATGAGAATAAATATGCTTTAACATGCAAAGAACACACTTAAGGAAAGTATTAAAAGATGATGAAGGAGAAATATAAGGTATCAAAAATGGGGATAGAGTACCAAGAAAAAGAAACACACAGTAGAGAAAAAGCAGGTTGTGATTTAAATGCAACTCAAGGGGCCAATGCAACTTGAAGAGACCTAAATGGTTAACAACTACGGTTTGTACATAGCCACCATTAAGGAGAGGGCCTTTTTAAACAATGTCTGGTTATTTTAGAGTGTGTGTATGTGTGAGGATTTGGATATCCTAAAGACATTACAAGCATACATTGCTATTCAAGTTATAGAAAATATGCTACTGAGAGAATACAGATGTACCTGTAGAAATACTATATAAGAGAGCAATCAATCTTAATTTTCTTTAATTGGATTTAAGTAAATTAAGTTAAAGTTTATCTGTGACTATTTGAAATCGCTTTTATGAACTTCAGCCAAACTTTAGCATTTTCAGATTTCAAAAATTTTCATAGGGGAAAAAAAAAAAAAAACTTCTACATTTTCCCCTTAACATAAAATGCCATGAATACTTTCATTGTGATTTTTTTTAAATCTTGGCTAAAAATGGGACATACTGGAAACATCCCAAGAAACAATACCCTGGGGAGTTTCCAGTCTAACTTATATACCAAGTTTGGTTAAGATTTGGAGAAACATAGATTTTACTATGATTTATTTCTAGGTTTATTCACAACCAATCATATAAGCCTATTCTCAAGAGAGTCTTTTTGATACTAAATGTTATCTAGTATATGAACTAATGATCTAATGCCTGCTGTTTTGTTTTTTTTTTTCCCTTTAGGAAGGTAAAAATCAGAATTTTCCCAACAACAAACCATCTTGTCACTGATTTCTACTCCTTTCCATTGGGTCTATCACCATCCTATCTATACACAATATCCCCATTAGTTTTACTGATAGTGACTATCGTCACTGTGGCTATGGTATGTGGATGTGATGTGTTATTAATCAGATTGTTTCAATAAATTCCAAATGTGATCTGCCATTTCCAATTCATTATCAAAATGTTTTGTTAAAAACAATGTACAAATATTTGTCTTATGTATTTGTTCAAATATTTAAGATATTATGTAGTTGAAACCAAAATTCAAGGTGTTTTTAAATTATCTGGTTCAAGATTTGATTCTTTTTAAAAAACATGTGTCTCACTTGCGCCAACATTTAAAAGCCCAAATGGTGAATAATTTGAGTTCCAAACTGCTTACTTTTGAGTTTAAGGCAATAAAAGCCCCTGTGTTGATCCCTGGTAGCAAGTCAGCACTTCTGAAAAAAACTGCTTCAACTCTTAAATGTAAATACCTTTGACGAATATCTTAAAAAATACTCCATATCCTTCCATTTTTCTGCCCCATGATTTCAATATTGGGCCTTGTTAATGTAATAAATAAAACACACAAAGTTCATTAAAGCATGGGATCAATTGTCTCTTCTACAGAGAAGTGTTTTTATCTAGTGTGATTTAGGTGGGTACAATTTTATGTAAGGTGAATTTATGGGACAGAAAGTTGTGCTTCTGTGATTCACTGGTTCTAGAAGATGGGAAAAGTGTTATTTTTTGGTTGTTGTGGACTCAGCAGTTCTAAAATACATCATGCACTGGCAGAAAAAGAAGTGTATATCCTAAACCATTAGGATTCCATTAACTTAATCATACTATTTTAATAGCACAGGATAAAATATCAGTAAGACAGGATGCATAGAATTAGAGCAGAGGAAATATTTCTATGAGCAGATCTGAAAAAAAGTATACAGAGGTTTGTCAATTGAGTGTGAATAATCAAGAATTCAACAAATACTTAGGAGCAATATTTTTTATGAGACTAGGCATGATAGAATTCTATGACAAAATATTACCAACCCTAGTCAATTTCTTACTCTATTAGATCTTAAATATTTTCTTGAAAATGCCCTTCTGTCCAACGTCAAGAACATTCTTACCAAAATTTTTACTGTGGTGAAAATGTTAATGATCTAGGAGGAGGATAAAAATTGCTACCTAGAATATTTTCTTAAATTGTTCCTTATCCTCTGAATTAGTTTAAGACATAAGCTAGTGATCCCTGGAAGGCTAGTATAGTATACCTTTCAAAGGACCAGTTGTATTACAGAAGAAAGTTTTCTTGGGGAATATAAATAGCTTGGGGGTGTCAAAAATGGAACACGCACCATCAAAAAGGCTCCAGGTTGGTTGAGAGTCTTAATACCATAAATCCCCTTGAAGAGGTGAAGCCAGAGAAGTGTATGCCTGGAAAAAGATCTGTGTGAGGGAAAAATTAGGCAAAGGTTGGAGGTAGAGGACACAGGGGAATTTAAATGAAAGCAAAGAGATCTATAAAATAGTTCTACCAACTTTAGAATTTTACTTAGGCCAAAGTGCTAGAATACATTCAAATTAATTGGGGAATATTTGTGAGCCAATTAATCCAAATGCTAAAAATATAAAATAAATTATTTTTACCATCCTTCAAGATATGTCAGGCAATTTTTAATTCAGCTCAATTAGTAATAGCTACTTATAAGTTATCACTGGTGTAGACTTCATAAAGAAGCAAAGCATGACCTAGTGTCTTACCCCAAGACATTTTACAAACTACTTGAGATGAAAATATACACACACAATAAATTAAATGAGATTTTATGATCAGAAAGTGATACAGACAATAAATTTAATAAGAGGTCAGAAAAATGAGAGATCAGCATGGGTTGCATAAATTCAGAGGTATGCAAGGACATCGTGTGGTTCAGGAATTATGACAAAAATAGACTGTATCAAATAAAGGGCTTGAATTGGGGAATCATGGAGAAAGTTTGGGAGGGGCAAGATTATATAGAACAAAGAAACATTGTTGGAAGTTTTCTGGTAAGTGTCTGGCATGATAAATATATTTTGGAAAGATTAATTGGAAGGGATTAGAAAAAGGCAAGACAGCCTTTGAGTCTGCTGCAATAACTCAGGCACTGACCTACATTTCTCATTTGATCATCAGTTTTTGCTGTTTAGGACTATCCCCGCAGACTTCTTTACCCTAAGACCTCCTTACATTCCATTCCCATTTCTACCCCTCTGTTCATGCCATGTGCTTGTGGTTCAGTGGAAAGTTTGAGATTTAAAAAGTCTTTGATTTAAATCCTTATTCCATCACTTAATAGTAATTTAACTTCCCCAAACCTCAATTTTAAAAAATGGGATTCTAATCTGTATTTGTGAAGTTTACGTGTGATGAGATCACTGAACTGGAACTGTATTTATACAATGGAATGAATAGAAGCCTGTGGTTGGATAATCAATGTCTTTCTCTGGATCTCTGATATCTAACCCTATGATCATAGTCTCGTACAGATGTCATAAATATTTTTAAATGTTTATATATCTTAATATTTCTCAAAGTATTTATCAGAAACACAGAAAACTTACTGAACTTAATTCTTTAGAATGGTCAGATGGATTTAGTTAATGATAAAAGTACTAAACAAACAAAGAAACAAACAAAAATTTGGATTCAAAAGAAATTCCAAAGTTAGAAGCAACAAAACTTCATAACTAATTAGAGATGAATGAAGAGGTTGAGTGAAAATGAACTCTACAAGTAACAGGAAAAAAAAAAAACACTAGTGCAACAAGCAAGATCAATATTTATTCAATGTTTCTTCTTTGTTCAACTAAGAGAAATTCAGAAATAGCTTTCCGAGTGTTATACAAAATCATTTTTCAAATAGTTAGAGATCTAGCATCTTTCTTTCTGCTGTGCCATTCTTGACTAATAATAGATGTCATTTTTAAGGTCCAAAATTCCTGCTGGAATTCTGGTCATTGTTTTTGTGTCGACCAGAAGGAAGATTGGAAGGGTAAAAGGGGCTGATACTTTTGTTCAGCCCCTCTTAAAGGGTAAACCCAGAAGGGTTTATCCAGCAATCCTTGCTTATGTACTGGCTTCGCAAATGTAAGGAAGGTTGAGGTAGTCATTTTAACTACCTAGAATATAAATAAGAAGTTTATTACTGAAAAAGATAGGTGAATGCTTTGGTTAGGAAACTAAAAGTCTCTTCCTTAAACTGAATTAAATAATGATATTTTGAAGAAACAAATACTTGGGGTAAAAAACATTTTAAGGTGAATTCTGTAAAGCATTAATTTTAATGATGAATGACTGAATGAATGATGAATTAGAATCAGGATGTTATGTCCATGAGATGGCTGAAAAAGAAGTGATGCTGATCTATGTAGTGAGGAAGTAATAAAGCAAATTAGGAGCATTGAAATCAATGAAATTATGTCAGTCAAGTCAATAAACTTCCAAACTCAATTTAGACCTATTTTTTCCATTATACTATCCAGGGATTCTATAATGTGAGACCTTTTTAATAATTAGATATGTCTTAATATACAGACACATATATATAGACAAGTACATATAGATACATATATGTATCTGCCTGTCACTAAACCAAATATGGATCAGATTAATTTTTTTAAAATTTTATGATCCTGTCAAAAGTCATCTATATGATATTCATTTGACTATATTGATCAATTCTATCAAAACAAAGTTAAAAATTTCTATTATACAGCCTGACACATATTTTTGAAGAATTCATATTTACCATGATATTTTATTAAGATGCTCCACTCAAGTATTTTTGTAACATAGGGGAGAGCTGAATGGTTGTATTATATGACTTGTGAATACTTTCTTCTATTCTGTGGGTCATCTTTTTATTTTAATGATTCTGTCCTTTGATGCACAAGTTTTACATTTTGATTTAATTCAATTTATCTATTTTTTTTTTCTCTTCTTGCCTGTGCTTTTGGTGTTACAGTCAAGAAATCAATGCCAAATCCAATGTAATAAAGCTTTTCTCCAATGTTTTTTTGTGGAAGTTTTATAGATTCAGTTCTTACTCCAGGTTTTTGATCCATTTTGGGTTAATTTTTGGATATGGTGTTAGGTAAAGGTCGAACTTCATTCTGTTACAATAGGTAATCAGTTTTCCCAATACCATTTGCTAAAACACTGCACTTTTCCCATTGAATAGGGATTTTTGGCATTCTTGTTGAAAATCATTTGATGATATATGTAAGGGTTTCTTTCTGGGCTATTGGTCTATATGCCTGTCGTTATGCCACTATACACTTTTATTTACTGGAACTTTGTAGTAAGTTTTGAAGGCAGGAAGTGTGAAACCACCAACTTTGTTCGTTTGCAAGATTGTTTTGGTTTTCTGGACCCCCTTGAGAGTCCATATGAAGTTTAGGATTGATTTTTCTAGTTCTGCAGAAGACATCATTAGGATTTTGATAGAGATTACATTAGATCGATAATGTCTTTGAGTAGTATTTAGATATTAACAATATTAAGTCTTCCAATCCATAAACATGGGGCATCTTTACATTTATTGGTGTATAATTTCTTTCAGCAATGTGTTGTAGTTTTCAGTGTATAAATCTTTTGTCTTCTTGCTTAGTTGTATTCTCAAGTATTTTGTTATTTTGATGCTATTGTAAATTAAATTGAAAAAAATATTTTTAAGAGTAATTATTACAGAAGTTGTTGAAGACTCCGATGTTCTCTCTCTCTCTCTCTCTTTTTTTAAAGATTTTATTTATTTATTTGACAGAGAGAGACACAGTGAGAGAGGGAACACAAGCAGGGGGAGTGGGAGAGGGAGAGGCGAAGCAGGCTTCCCACTGAGCAGGGAGCCCGATGCGGGGCTGGATCCCAGAACCCTGGGATCATGGCTCGAGCCAAAAGCAGATGCCCAATGACTGAGCCACCCAGGCGCCCCTGATCTCTCTTTTTTCCAGTCTTATACTCCTCCTCTGTCATCAAAATTAATGCTTATCAAGAATTTGGTATGTACAGCTTTAAAATGCAATAAAATTAATTTGCACTAATAATATGCCTTGAGTTTTGAAGATTACTTGTTAAAACTCAACATTGTACTTTCCAGATTTATTTATGCTAATATAAAGAGATTGAGCTCATTATTTAATTACTGTTACAAAGGTTAGCATAACCTTTGACTCACATAATTTATATATTCATTTTCTTACTAGCTTTTATTTTACTTATTCCAATTTTTCATTCTTATAAACAGAGTACTTATTCTGTGCCAGCCCCGTTCTTAGTACTTGCAATGGGTTGAATAGGGTCTCCCCAAAGTTTATGCTCCCAGGAACCTCAGAATGTGAATTTATTTGGATGTCGGGCCTTTGCAGGTGTAATTAAGCTAAGGATCTTAAAATGAGATAGATAATCTTGGATTTAGAGTCATCCTTAAATCTAATAACTGTTATTCTTGTAAGAAGAAAAGGATACAGAGAGACCCAGAGGAAAATGCCATGTAAAGACAGAGGCAAAGATTGGTGATGTTTTTACATGCCCAAGGACACATGGTTTTCGTGATAAAAACCACGAGAACCTAGGAGAAAGGTATGAAACAGATTCTCCTTCAGAGCCTCCAAAAGGAACCAATCCTACTGACACCTTAATTTCAGACTTCTGGCCTCCAAAATTGTGAGAAAATATATAATTTCTCACAACTGTGAGAAAATTTCTGGTTTTTTTTTTTTAGATTATAATTTATGACAGCAGCCCTAGGAAATTAATAACATTACAGGTGTTAACTCATTTATTCTTTTTTTTTAAAGATTTTATTTATTTATTCATGAGAGATAGAGAGAGAGAGAGGCAGAGGCAGAGGGAGAAGCAGGCTCCCCGCGGAGCAGGGAGCCCGATGCGGGACTCGATCCCAGGACCCTGGGATCATGACCTGAGCTGAAGGCAGACGCTTAATCGACTGAGCCACCCAGACGTCCCTCATTTATTCTTTATAACAACTCTATGGATTAGTTACTACTCTTACTCAATCTTATAAACTAGGAAACTGAGGCTACAAGATATTAAATAATTTACCCAAAATCCCAGAGTTGGTAGGTGATAGAGATAGATGGTAACATTCCAAGTCATTAGAAACATGTTACATTGCCTCCTAATCTGGGCTAATTTAGTAACTATACACATTCAAATGCATCCTAGCTTGACTTGCCAGCAATGACTACCCTCAGAATGATAGCTCTTTCCTTTTTTACCTTATTCGTATTAGAAAAAGATGGCTAACTATACTGCCATACTTCAGAAATATTTCCACATGCTTATGTAAAAGAAACTGTTTTTCTCTCACCAAGATTTAAAACTTGTCACATAATTGAGTGGAAGTTTACTACAGCACATTTTGATTATACATATTTAGACATTGCTTTTTAAAGAACACTGAAGGAATCTGAAAAAAAAAAAAACAACTAAAGCAAATGCTAAAAATCCTTTAGGCAGGAAGTATCAGAAGAGTGAAAGCTGGTTTTCATTGTTCAAATAATCATTCTACAATACTTTAACATTTCACAGTGCCATGTTACATATGTTGTTTTATTTATGTGATGGAAAAGTACGGGCAGTACAACCTAGTTAGTAAATCCAGATTTTTGTAGAGCAATAATCAAGAACGAAACCTCTATTATAATATGTATTTTGATCCAATCATAAATTAGTAAAGTCTTTCTAATAAGATTTTTAGGAAACTCATCTGTTTCCTCATGTCTTTATTTTACCAATAACATGATTATTAAAAAATCGATTGTTTGTCAACACCTTCGATTACCTACAAATATGAGGGTTTTTTTTTGTCTTTTTCATTTCCTTTTGCAAAGCCTTTCCTCACAATTCCATTTCTTATAATTTTCAGCACTTTGAACATTGACTGAATATTCAGTACATGCTAAATATTTTGGCATCAAAGTCCATGTAAATTTTGTGTTGTATTCTCTTGTTGCTTAAGAAATGAAAGTAACTTTTTCCAACAGTCATTCTTCAAACTTAGAAATCACTTGCATACTTTTATGTATCCTACTTTCCCTCATTAATAAATCTTGGTACTGACAATTATTAACTAAATTATTATTATTAATTATTAAATTATTAGCTAAATTAAAAATTAAAAAACTATCACTGTGTTGCCAAAGTTCAATATTTAATGGGTGCTATGTAAATACAGCATTGTTGTAAGTTTCCCTTATTCTCTCTCCTCGCTCAGTTCCCTGCACACACACATAACATAGCAAAGTGGAGTTAGAAATGCATATCTTTATATACTTATACTGACAAATAGTTCTCCAGTTAACAATTTTTTATTGAGTTTCTACTATATTCAAGTCTACTATGTGCAGTGGGGTAAATATAAGTTGAATATTATTAATGTCATTCTTAAAAGACAATTAAATTGCACTTAAATTATTGATAGGTTTTAAAAAATTGTTTAAAAAAATTTAGTTTAAAAACTAAAAAATCTTGGGGCGCCTGGGTGGCTCAGTCATTTAAGCGTCTGCCTTCGGCTCAGGTCATGATCCTGGAGTCCTGGGATCGAGTCCCACATCGGGCTCCCGGCTTGTCGGAGAGCCTGCTTCTCCCTCTGACCCTATCCCCTCTCATGCTGTTTCTCTCTCTCTCTCTCTCAAATAAATAAATAAATAAAATCTTAAAAAAAAAATAAAAACTAAAAAATCTTTAGTTAATTGGTTTTCTGAATTCGTAAGTATATGAGGTAATATCTTGAAGTGTCCTTTCTTTTTCTCTTAGTGGTACTGATTATTAATGATGCTAATAGTAGTATTACCTTTTTATTTTTAGTTAGTAAAGCCCATGCATAATTATATGTTGTATTCAAGGCTCTGTCCTTGGCTTAATGAGTTGTTCCAAAGGGTCCAAAGAAATTAATAAGAAATCACAAACAAACACACAGTTCATCAGTAGTGAAGATCAAGAGATGATTATAATATTATAAAGAATATATATAGCCAGTTACAAGCGCCAATAAGATTGCTTTTCATAGGAATACTTTTGAAAGGTAGTAAATGAGAATATTACATTGGTAAAGATGAACAGATTTGTAAAATAAAAATGCTGCTAACAAAAGCATATTTTGTTACCAGCAAATGTTATTATAAAATAATGTTGGTGATTATGTTGCTTGCTTATCAGGACACTAAGCATGAACTGAGCTTTAAGCACTGGAAGCAAAAGCTAACAAGGAGAAAGAAGGCCCTAAATGGCCTATTATGAGGTTTATTTTATTTTGAGGGACAATTAGAAGCCACTTACAATTCCTTAGAATGGGAAACATGAAACAACAAAATATTTGACAAGATATTTCCCTCTGCGAGCATACCAAGAGTTTAGAAGTAAGATTATTATCAGGTAAGAATTTTTTCCCAGTAAGTTGGTTAGAGGTAGTGATGGCTTGAGCTCTGAGGCTCAGAGAAAAGGAAAGTTCCAAGAAAGAGTATGATGAACAGGACTTGGTAATTCCTCAGACACAGAGAACAGAGAATACACATATAAAGGAGACTTGGGACATTGCAGAGTTGATTATACAAACAAAAAATATAATTCTCCATTTACAAAAGAGATTCAACTTCTAAACAACATCATCCACTTTTCCGCATGATTTTAGTGAAGCCCATAGCAAAACACTTTTCCTGAACACTTTTTGCTACACTGTTACTTTGTGCCAACAATAGTCAGTGGACTGACAGGCCCTCCATACCCAGAGAAAGATTACCCATGAATAAGGGTCGGCCTGGGGTGACATAACAAGTGATATTTTGAAGGGATCACCTTTGGTTCCAGGGATGCTTAAGTGTTTTTGCAATGACCTGGAAAATGGAATCTAGAATAGGCTCATCAAATGTGTAGATGAGTTCAATCTTCTGAAGAGAATAAAGACAGGGCTACTCACGGAAGACAGATTCAGTATTCAAAATGAACTTAGCACATTAGAAAAGCCGTGAGAAATGAACTGAACAGAGATCAAATGGGTCACATTCAAGGTAATACAACAGAAGACGGAGGCCCAACCTCAAAGGACACACAATACTATATCTATAATAATGGGAGGAAAGGTGATTTGGAATAGTATTGGAAATACTCTCTACAGTGGTGCCATGCCAAGAAAGAGTGGGGAGCGATACCTCTATGCCAGCAGACACAGGAGAACTAAACTCACCACATTCTAGGGTTTTCTGTGAATTTAATTGAGGTGCCCGAAACACACAGAACTATTTTTTATTTATTACTTCGGCAATAGTTAGAGACTTACTAGATACAATTCTCTGTGTTGCTTTAAATTTGCATAACAAATGGAAATAATGGGAAATAAGTCTAACTCAAATAATTAAAATCAAGCAATTTAGAAGAAAAAACAAGTGCACTCACAAAAAAGACTGTGTTTAGGGGCGCCTGGGTGGTTCAGTCTGTTGAATGTCTGACTCTTGATTTCGGCTCAGGTCATGATCTCAGGGTCCTGGGATGAGCCCTGCAGGTGTTCCCCACTCAGCGGAAAGGGAAACCCTGCTTGTCTCCCTCTCCTCTGCCCTCCCGCCAGCTTGCACGCGCACATGTGCACTCTCTCTCTCAAATAAATAAATCTTTAAAAAGGAAGATTTTGTTTATTTTTTAATATAAAAAAGTTTTTAATCACATTATTTCCAATACTAAATCATTCAACATTAATTGAAGAAATAATAGCTAAGTACCAACTATGCATGGTACTATGTTAGGTATCTGGAATACAGTGGTGTCTAAAAGAGAATCACTGACTGATCTCAAGAAGCCTGTAATATAAGGCAGGGGTCAGCAAACTTTCTATAAAGGTCCAGATTCTAAATCATGTAGGCTTTAAATATCCTATGGTCTCTGTTGCAAGGACTTCACTCTGCCATTTTAGCACAAAAGTGGCCATAGTTAACACATAAACAAACAGGTGTAGCTATGTTCCTGTAAAGGTTTATTTACAAAACCAGCAACAGGCTGAACCATGAGCCATAGTTTGCCAACCCTTATGCTAATGGATAAGATAGATGTTAAACAAGTAAAAATATGATATAGATACAAATAAGATACCAAGCACCACAACACCCAGAGGTGAGCAAGAAGACTACTTTATTTCTTTCCTTCTTTCTTTCTTTCTTTCTTTCTCTTTCTTTCTTTCTTTCTTTCTTTCTTTCTTTCTTTCTTTCTTTCTTTCT